>NC_056745.1:1401881218-1402181218 GCF_019279795.1 Protopterus annectens
ATCCAATGGGTTGTACCCGGAACATATCAAGGCATAATGCACAGAACAGTCTGTATTGCAGGGGGCAGTAGGCTTGCAGTACCCCAAGTCATGTTAGTAGTTGCAATATAGGTGGAGTATACGCTACTGTACATCCACATACCTTGTGGCAGCTCACCCCTGATACCCCCACATTTGTAACAGCCTAGGTCATTTATGGTGCTCCCCACCCGGACTCAATAATACAAGACCATATACCACTGTTACATACACTGGCCTCTGCAGTGCATAAGGGCACACATGTGTTGTGTAGGTGATGCCCACACATATATGGCCCCATGCCCAGTATATGTGCAGGGGATACAACAGCAGTGTACTAATGGCTGCAATGGCAGTGTGATATACTCACAGCCCACTACAGAACAACCCCTGACAACATGACAAATGTGCAGAGCTTGGTATGTAGATGGGGGACAGAGGCTGGAACCCAAGCATATATGTGGAACACTGTTGCCATACACTAAGCAAGGTGCTGGTGTTACAGGATAGTCTGCAACATACCCTTAGTCAGGGAATTGAGATTAGATATAGACATGGATGTAGCCATGTATCGGTAGCATGCAACACACACACTGCCAGTATCATATCTGACACAGGGCTTGTGTGTTGGACGGACATCACATGATATGCATACCTCTGCCCAGCAAGTGGTAGTCCCACAGTAGTGACCTGACTGCATTCCAAGGTACACTAGTATGTACACACACACCCTGTAACACCAGTACTATGTGAAGCATTACACGACTCTACCCACAATCTGTCTGTAGTTCCTGAACCTCCTACAAATGTGTCCGCTCTAAGTGTGCATGTTCTCCTGTGAGAGGTATTGCTACCTGCTGCCTGTATCACTGATGCCCACACACAGGACGGATGTCCATCACACTGGAAATGTGAAGGGACCACGGCCACATGCTGTAGGGATTTATAGTGGGTGCTTGCCATGACAGTGGTAATTCAATGTAGTATGCGTGTCATTTTATATATATATATATATATATATATATATATATATATATATATATATATATATATATATATATGGCTATCTGGATTGGTATATGTACATATATTTCCACCATATATCCTGGACATGGACCCCAGCCCCTACAGTCCCAATGTCGTAGTGCAAGTGGATGTCAGATATGTATAGCAGGTATATTACTAGACTGTTGCTACTGTCATTGGGATTGTCTTCACAGACATGGTGTGTGTGGATGCTGAAATCTTCTTATAACATGTGTGCCACTGGCTACTGACAGACATCCTACAGACATCATTGTAAAGTAACGCTGCTAGCATGTAATGCCCCTGTGGAGTGCAGCAGAGATATTGGCCACTTTATATGGAACTTTAGACACACCCTGTACAGTCCAGAGGTATGCACATATTCCCTTAGTGCACCACATGTGTACCAGGCCTGACAATATGGATGTAGACAGCCATGTAAATGGGTATAACACATAACGACTGGTATACATTTGGCACCATAGGTGTTGGAGTCACACACTGCTGTCTGGCCTGACACATAATGACTGCTGGTACAGGGATGCCATGGACACATACTACCCACTAGATATTGACATACATCTGTACAGCATCCCACTGGTCTGTCTAACATACCTGACATTTAAGGGAGGCCCGGCAGCAGTACATCTGGCAAGTATCTGCACATGACATCCCACTGGTTAAGTACACTCCGCTGCTAGGCATTTAACAATGCACTGTGCAGGCTACAGGCAGACTGGCTCAACAATGGCCTACATCTTGTATCGGGGAATGCACATGTACTTGCATATATAGCAGGTTCAACAGCCATGTCATAGCACAGGGTAAGATACACCTGTGTGACAGTGCATTACCACAACCAATGTGAACACAGCCACATATGGCAGGCTAGCATAATATTACAGTATATGGACTATCTGTTCTACGCCATCCTCATATGTGCCAGTCACAGAATGTCCCTACATATACTGGGTTGCTACACAGTTTGGTCTGATGCCTGTCTGTGGTATGGGACATGAGTGTGTATGGCCCTACAAATGTGTACAGTGAAATGGTACCATACAGTGGGGCAGCATGTAACATCTGATAGATGGGGCACTAGAACAATGACATCTACCACAGTCTGTACACAGGTTAAAGTATATATTAACAATATACACATTGCCGACATTCACCATCACTACACAGACCTCAGTACTGTACAAACATCCACATAATGTCCAGCTTATGTCATGAAATATAACCCCTACTGTACATGACATGTAGCAATCTGATATATCACTGGATTTTTATCTGATATGATGACACTATTTATGGTGTACAGCACATATGCACCACTGCATGCATGCCATATGTACAAACGTTTCCAGTGGTATGGCTGACAGCAAATACAAAAGACCAGTATAGACATGTTGCTGTGCTAACCTTGGATATTTTCCATTGTAACAGTGTTTGTTGCAACATATGTCCTATGAGGAATATGAAGTCAGTAACTGTCATGGCCTTCACCATCTACAGACTGCAATCCTCACACTACTGTCTGCATTCCACAGAGAGATGCACTGTGGATAACACATGAAACCATAAGCACAACACTGTCCAGTCTGCAGATGTCCCTGCAGATGGAGATTCCTCATATACATGGAACTAACATGGCAGGTATTACTACATGTACAATAGGCATATCCAGACAAACACTATTAAACCAACATTACTCCAAATGCAGTATAGCAGCACTTACAGTCTGTAGTCAGGTTAGGCACATCCCCCTCCTGTTTGTTGCCCTCTTTCCACAGTGTATGTTGTTGGAGGTGAATCCCCAATCCATTTGAGATGCTGTTTGCCAAACAACAGATCTAGTAACTGCTCACACTGACTGAAAAGGCCCAACACCATCATGAGGTTCCTAGGTATTGGAATGTGTTTCCATGCAATTGGCAATGGGATTGTTACCACAGCTGTTCCACATGCAATCAGCTAGGGGAGGGCTGCAATTCATGCAGAGACCATCAGCTGATCATGAGCATCACATAAAATACACATGCTGCTGCCTAAGCAAGGCAGGTGTGGGTCTCCACATCCACCAGAGAGAGAGTGGGGAAGGCAGACAGAGGCAAATACATGTCAGGGAGGGGTGGGAGTGTAAAACTGAAGCATGTTCATGACAAACACCTACCAGCACAGAGTATCAAACACCCAACAACTATGTAGTGCTATCACAGTTCGATGCAGTTATTGGACGCACCACATGGGTTACCTGATGTGGAGCACTCAGAACATATATGTGAGGGTGAGTGACATCTGCAACAGGGATACAGTAGATATATAGTAGGTGTTGTACACATGCCTGTCTGCATGAACAGATGCCAGCATCAACATAGGCACACTCACACAGGGACGCACACACATTGACACACTTGGCAGGGCCAGGTGTGCAACTCGTCACTAGTGGGATTGCCACAACACATCAATGTGCAGGCATCACATGCACCACACAGGTCATACAGAGGTCATATGGGAAAATAGTACGAGGAGATGTCAGACATCAGACAGCATGCTTCAGTATGGCCTGGGGGGGGTTGTAGTGAGTGTGGATGTGGACATATGCACCATACAACACACACACATGAACACACAGGGTGCCAGGTCTGACATGCATGGGTGCATGTCTACACGGGTGTGTGGTGGTCAACTGTGCCAGCAGGCTGTACAAGGGTAGAAGATGGGTATACCTTGGCATCAGGCCACATGACAATGGTCTGCATTGTGGTTCAGGCCTATAGTTACTGCATTTGCCCACACAGGTGGGTATTGCATCCCCCATCCAGTCACCTGGGTGACTATTGTGTGTGGCTAATGCTGTACACCACATGCTATGTATGTGTTCCTTAGTCCATGACATGGATGGTGTCTGGGATGTGCACACCTCCCACATGCATGTACAGTGACATGTGGAACTGTACCTGGGGTGTCTGGTCCATGTTGTGAACACAGATTATCATCAGATGTGCCAGTCTTGCCCACCTGTGGCAGGAACTGGTACTGAGCAGCAGGTTTACCCTTCACCTACATTGATGGCATGCCAACAGCATTCCCTGATGTCAGTGTCATCTGTCCATACAGGACATGTTGTCAGTCATGGTATGTCTGTTGTGAGTCACATGTGAAAGCACAGGTGGTGCAGGTGTCCATTGGGGAACATGGTAGAGGTGCACTGTCTGCATGTACGTGCATAATGGACAGATGGGTAGGGTGACATGCCCTCTGTAGCTCACTGCTATCAGTGATAGCAGTGAGTCCTTTGAGTCACTCTGCATATGTGCAGGCCTTGGCACTGGTGGGGGTCTGTGTGGCCCTGCCCAGTGCTGTTCCTGCTGCAGCTGTTTCTGCAGGATCATATTGTGTAGCACGGCACATACAAGAACAATTTGGGTACATGTAGTTGGGGAGTATGGGTCTATGATAAATGTTCGAACATCCAAAATGTCGAACATTACATGGTCGAGACCAAATGTTCGACATTTGGATGTTCGAACATAAAAAAAAAAAGAAAACAGAAAAAAACACTTTAACAGTGTAGGCAAGCCCCCCTGCACCCCCCCACATGCTCCCTATTTAAATATACCAACTCTGAGACTGCACTTCAGTGCAGAAAAGGTAAATTCTCCCTATCTGCACTGTACAGTGCCATTGAAAGTCTATCTTTGAGCACTCAAAATTTCGAATGTTTGGTCTCGACCATGTAAACGTTCAAAATTTTGAGAGTTTGAAGATTTGACAGGTACCCGGTGAGTACTACAAGGCTCCACCGGATGTGTCCAGGCACCAGAACCATGACTTCAGCATCCCAAATACAAGCTCTATTATGATTCGTGTTTGCACGTGTGCGTCATTATGGAGTTCTTGTTCGGGTGTGTGTGCATTTCTGATGGGTGTCATTAGCCATGGCTCCAGTGTGTATCCAGCATCCCCCACTAGGTGACCATGTGGGATGTCCGCACTAGCAAATATCTGGTACAGCTGCGTCAGATGCCAAATGTGGGAATCGTGGGAGCTTCCAGGGCAGCCAGCACACACATTCATTATTATGCCCTGGGCATCACAAATGACCTGGCAGTTGATGGCGGGGAATCTCTTGTGTTCGATGTAGACCCTACCCTGCTCACCTTGTGGTGCTTTAATGTGTATGTGCGTGCAGTCTATTGCACCCACTACTTCAGGGTATTCTGCTATCTGGTGGAAGAGATGTATATTGCTGGCCAACGCCTCACGGGTGATGGGGAAATATACATGCTCACCAACATGTGCTGACATGGCATCCAGGAACTGGTGGAGTACCCTGGATGCTGATGCCTGTGAAATCCCATTCATATCCCCAGTTGGCCTTTGGAAGGTACCCGTAGCTAGTATTCTTAGAGCTACACATACCTTGGTATCCACTGGGATGGGTTCTCCTCTGTTAGTTCTGTGTGTGAGGAGTGGCCGGCACAGCTCAACAATTTGCTGTAGGAGGTCCCTGTCCACCTTATAGCACTCCACTATCTCCAGCTCATGTAGCCCTTGGTAGGTTACCCTGGGTCTGTACACTCTTCTCCATCTCCTCACTGTGGGTTGCTCAGCAGCATTCACATCCTCACTACCCTCAGCCTCTTGCACATGTTGGTTTATGATAGCAAAAGCAGCCCCTAACATTTTTTTCTCTTGCTTTCCTTTTGTAAAATTTCCCTGTCTGTATACACTGTTGGTGCAGGGTTTTGGGGAAAGGTGTTTGCATAGTTTATAGTGGTGTGCTGTGCTGGATTGGGCTGGTCTGCTGCCTGTGTAATTCACTGATTCTGATACATTTCACCTGTCAGCTAAGCTAGTTCTCCTTGATTACCTTCCTACTGCTGTTTTCCCTTCCCACTACCTCCCTGTTTAAGCCTGTGTGCTCATATGTGCACAGAGCTGCTTTTTCCTGGTTTAACTTCCTTTTTCTTCCTGTAGGACCTGCTGCAGCACGCACACCCACTTACACTTTGTAAAGTGTGCTAGGCAGGTTTAGACACACCCCTGTCTTAACTGTGCTAACCTAGGAGCAATGTCGAGCCACAGATCTCCAATCCGCTTACAGTATGCCTGACACACACCCCCATGATGTCACCTATATCATAGTCTTGCACCCAGTATTTATACTCTTACACTCTTGGGACCTGCCTCACACCCTGGGAAAATCTGGGATTCACTAACCTTTCCCTCATTTGCATAGGATTGCCTACTAATGCATAGTTACATGTCCCACACTGAGCCTCCCCCCTTAGCAACTACAACTCACTGGCCAAGTTGTCTTTTGCCTGCCATTGACTTGCATGGCAGAATACTGATTTTTGTTTGAATGCTCATTTTTTTGTTTATTTTATTATTTTCCCCCCGATCCTGTTTGCGTGCCGCTGCCCTATGCTTACATAGCTGGAATCTGCGAAAAAAAGATTAAAGTTGTTTTATTTCTTTTTTTATGGTTTGCAATGCCAATGGCCTTCTACTTGGCCATTGCCATGCTTCCTCAATAATATGCAGCCTTTATTTTGAGCTGTCATAGCTCCGTTTTGGAATTTGCAGAAATGCACTCGGTTAGTAACCGAGTACATTTCTGCAGATTGCACTTGTCTTGCACGGACTATTGCAAGTTTTCTGGGTTACAATATCACCTCATTTGCATGGATTTCTCCAGCAAATGAGGTCATTTGCATACCAGGGCTTAGTCCATGCAAGATTAGTGCTAGAGCTCTCGTGCACCCCCCTGCCGGCTGTTCCTGGATCGCACGGCAGACATACTGCTCTAATCTTGCACTCCATGCAGGCTTTTGAGAATCCATGGATTAACTAAAAGTTAAAGTCTGTGTTCTGTTCCATTTGACGAAATCAAAATATTTGGTGAAAAAATATAATTTCATTAAAAGTGGTTTCTGTTTAAATTACAGTGTGCTGAACCCCAATTATGTGTATGAGCGAATAAGTAAACTCAGTGCTACATAAATGAAGCATTTTTGGGCAAACGTTTAACATTTTGTTTACTTCATGACCTTGTAATGCAAAAACATTGAAAAACTACTTACTTTAAATTATAACCACCCAAAACACCAGCAAAAAGTACTCAAAACTCCATTATTGCAAATTATATCCCTGTTGAGATGACAAATTAGCTTAACTTACAAAAGCCAAGGTGAACTACACTTAGTATGAATTAATTTTGCTTCCAGGTCAAAGAGTGTGGGAGACTGGGAAAGGTGTTCCTTAACTGCATATAAGTCAGTTATCTGTTTGTTTGCCATAGTGTCTTACCTCATTTCTGTAGCAACCTACTACCTAATTTCCAGATATTTAGTTTCATCCTATCTCAAATCCCTTCATGATTTAAAATGATCACATGCTTCAATTTTTATCACAGAAGCATCTACAATTAATATGTTATGCACATTCAGTACATTTAAAAGTATTTATTTTATATATTTATTCACTGGCATTTGTTTACCAGGGTAGTCAGACTGGGTCTGCAAACATACCCCTTTTCAGTTGAAGCCCAGGGAGAAAAGCTCCAAATAACAAATACAAACAGCAGGATACATAAGTTAGCAATAAATACATAAATGTTGTACAATGCCAATTTACAGAAAGTGTAGCCATATTACTTACATAAGTAACTTTGTATAAAAATATCGGAAAATACAATCAAGCTGGTTTAACAGGACATATTTATATTACACTGCAATATGATTGCAGCAAACAGTTTTTGGGAAAAAGAAAAGAAATTGATGCATTTAGTTACAATGCATAGTTGGAGACTCCAATCTAAACTGGAAGAGCGGTCACACAAAGGATCAAGAGGGATATATGCGAGTAGTGGAATTCTGAGAGATCATATAGGGATGCGCATATATAGTGGCTTAATGCATCAATGTCCAGCAGCTGGAGAACAGTAAGAGCCAGCAGAAGCACATTTCATTAGCTGAAGGAGAAAGGGAAGAGAAGTGCAGAAGCAGGATGAGCAGGGTAGTAGGATATTAGATCACAGTTTAAGTGTGTGGGGCAGATTATGTAGTGTAGTAGGTGGTAGGGGACTGCATTTAAATGATACCCTCAATATCGATCCAGATGTCTTTCTGATACTTACATTCATGGCCAGCAGAATTAATGTATAAAATTATTGATTTAAACTACAAATAAGAGTCCCTCTTAGGAACATTTCACTCACCTTTGAAACTAGGGTGGGAGGTTGGCATAATGGTTAAGGTGCTTACCTTACAGGCATAAGATGCAGGGTTTGATTCTCACAGGGGGTAATTGGCTAGACTGAAAGTGGCACACAAGGGCAGTTAGTCTAGTACTAATCTATGAATCTACCAACGAATATCACAATAGACGTTCATTATAAAATCACTGTGGTTGTAGCACAAGCTGTATGGGGCATCCTTTCAATGAATGGGCCGGACAGCCAGCATCAAAACATTTAGGGTACCTTCCACACTCCCTAGTCACTACACGGCTCAAGAAGAACAAGATAAATCAGTAGCTGGGGTGCCAAAACTTCAGGATTTTTCTGCTGACTTAAAGTGCACTCCTCTGCAGACTTTAGGTGATCATTGAACTGGACCTCCGCTAAGGCTTGGGAGGAAAGTTCCCCGTAAGGTATTACCTTCCACTTTATCGGTTTTTGAAGAGAAAAACGTTTATTTTCCGCCAGAAATTTAGGTTACAAGCTTGAAGTGATATTTTAAATGGTTGTCACTTTACAATTTAAATCAGAACTCTTCCTTTTTGCTGATGGTTGTCTGAGGGAAAATCATACAAATAACTATTTTTTGTGAGAACATTTTTCACTTTCTGTCAAATATTATATCTAGAGTCCAGGACTAGTGGTTTCAGGGGTTGTCATTAAAAAAAATTTAATGAAAAAAATATTTATCCTGTGATGCTGTTTCACAGATTCTCCTAAGCTCCATTACTTCTTGTCAGACACCATTTTCAGTCGACAGACGGATGTTCATTAGATCACTGCTGCAGTAGTGTAAGCTGTATGGTTTATATCCTGCCAAGGATATGACAACTGGCCATTATTCAAAGCCACAGGGCACCTTCCACTTGTCCTAATCAGTAAAGGGTTCAAGGAGAGCTGTGTCAAATCAGTTGGTCAGGGTACCAAATGTTCAGAACTTTCTTGCAGTTTAAGTGCGCTCCTTCTCTTAGCTTTGAGGGCTCCATGGCCAGCTAAGTCATTTTCAAGGGTTGGCAGATAAGTACTCTTTTGGAGAAAACATTTCCCCCACAAAATATTTTAAGAATATCTATGTTATTTCTTAACAAATATGTTTATTTTACATAGGACTTAAAAATATGCAGACTCTCATGAGACACTTTTATCAGAAAACTTGTTTACCTTCCATTTTAATTTCTGTAAGGAAAATATTGTTAAAAAAATCACATTTATGAAGTAATTTTTACTTAGTTATGTAAACTACTGTATTTAGATGCTGAGAAATGAGTGTTTTGGAGGTTGTCACTGAATTAATTTTAAATAAGATTGAGTTTTCTGTCAAGAAGTTCACCAATTCTTCCAAGCTCTGCTAGCTATGTTTCAAGCTCTTTCTTTGACTGAACCATAGAGCAGGATACAGGCTGTTTGGTTCTGCCATTCACCCCCTACAAGAAAAAGAAGCATTCTAGAGACCTTTTGTCTGTTAAGCAGGCTTCTTTTCTGCCTTAGCCACTGATGAGTGACTCTGTTATGGTCAAAGCTGGTTCCTCATACCACACATCTTTTTCCATGGATGCCTCTTTTTTTTTTTTAATTTTTCCAAATCTTTTGGGTTTCTAATACCATGATGGGAATGGAACCCATTTCTAAGTCAAAGTACAATTAAAGTTCATGAAATTAGTATTGTTTCAATCTTGATGTCAGCCAAAAGTGCTGTTCGCAGCACCCGCAATGTGCCCAGTAATGATTCTTTCTGCAATTCGCACGAGGTTACATGGATTGGTAACATATCTAAATATGATTGTAGATTCTTTTTTATAAGACCCATTGCTCCCACTACTATTGGGACTGCCTGGGTATCTTTTTTCCACATTGCTCTCATTTCTGCCTGCAGATCCTGGTATTTTATGAGTTTGTGTTTCTCTGTATGCAAGACACTCTAGTCACTGGGTGTGGCAATTTCAATGATCAATGCTACTTTTGTCTTCTTTTCTTGGACCACTATATCTGGTTTTCTAGTATCTGTCTTTTGAACTGTTGGTAATGGGTGATTCCATGTGATATAAACTTCATTTTCTATGATGCTTTACGGCTCATATTTCCAGTGTTTTTCATCCACTTCAATACCATAATGTTTCCTGATCAATATGAGGTTCTTCCAGACGTTTTCTGTACTTGCAACTAAATGTATGCTTTTTCCACAATTCTTGCCTTCTCATCTGGTCCTTTACCTTATATTCTTTCTTTTGTTTTTTGGCACATTCAGTTGCTGCCTGATTTTTATCTACTTCTGGTTTGATTTCCATTCCTGCTTGACGTCAATATGCTTCTGCTAAATTAAGCAGAGAAGTCATCCTAGATTTATTCTCGTCATGTTTCAAAACTTTCACTACATTTGGATCTTGTGAGGTCAGTAAATATGTGTGGAGTCCCACGATTGCAGATCTATACATGTAATCAATTTCAAGGAGGCCCATCCCTCCTTCGTAACGAGGACTATATAGGTGTACACTGATCTTTTTAAATCATTTGGTGAGCATTAATCATCCTTCTTGTTTTAATATCCTCTGGTATCTCTGGTGTAGCTCCTCAGGAAGCCACTAAGAACTGGGGATAAGGCACATCCTCAGTGGCTAATGGGGTGTTCTTTGCAGGCATGACAGACCCATTCTTATTGGTCTTTGAGAGGAGGTGGATGATGTTTTACCACATAATCATGCCAAGATACTAGATTCCTGGGCTAGTGTCCCTGCTTTTAATTGGTCTATTTCTAGAGAGGCTCCTAGAAAAATGAAATGGAAATTAAAAAATATGACTGCCCCAGTTTCTCTGACTTTGGACAATGAAGAGGTATTAAGCTTTGCTTAGGGTTTACTTCAACCCTCATGATCAAGCCACACAAACCATGGGTCAGTGCTGTGATACTCACACCCAGGCATGGACTATTGCTTAATTATAAAACAAAGAATTAAAAGCAAATACTTATGCCTTTTGCATTTTTAATGTAAAAACCTAGGAGGAAGGTGCAAACTATAATGCTTCAGCACCCTCCACCAATAAAAAATACTGGTAAGATATACTAATGTGAGACGGAAGATACAAAGTTTCAAATAAAACAATAACAGGACATGCACTAATAACCATCATCACAGTAGACCATGTAAAAATGTTTTATTAAAATAAAGCAGAGGGCAGCCCTGCACATTATAAAATGTGTAGCCAGTGAAAGAAAGGGTACTTTGCTCACATAAAACAAGTGCATGCTCCTTAAATTAATTAAACAAAAAAATTTAACCTTACAAAACAACAGTTACTCATAAAATAGAAATAAAAATAAATAAAATGCATGTCAAATTTTAAAATGCCAATACATACAGCAGAAAGAAAATATGAACTCCTTAACTGAAGTCATATGGACACTAGAATGTGTGTTGATAAATATAAACTGAGCACCATATTCTATTTACAAACATAATTAAAAACCACAATGCAATAATTAGTATCAGATAAAAATCCCTATCAATATGAAACAGAAATAAATCACAAAATATAAAGTTATCTTTTTGTAAAATTCTATAACATTTCCCTACCACTACAAATCAAGATACAACCTAACAAAACCATCTTCAAAAAACAGCTAATTTCCCACCTAAACAACTGCTGGACTTGCAACTGCCTAGCACCTGGCTGACATATTCTAACTCCTTTCCCCTACATACTACCCAACCTCCTCTTTAAATCTCCCACAGATGCACTATATATTATCACGTTACTTACCAACTCACTGCTGCCTACTCCCCACTGTCCCATCCATACCCACTAACTCTCCCCTAGACCAGTTGAAAAGCTTTCCCTTAAAATGTCAGTGCACCTCATATGAACTTGTCTATATTCTTCTCCTTTTTTAGTTTTTCCCTTCTTGTCTTATCTTCAGTACATCTTCAAGATTATCTCTACTAAACATACTGTATGATCAACAATCATATGTTACTCCCTGCTATACATTTAATTGTATGTCTAAACCACTATGCTTATGTAAATATCTTATGCAATCACATGTTATTGTCTGCTATATTTTATAAGTGAATGTGTAAAGCACAATGCTCATGTAAATATCTTATGTATAGTATATTAGCAGTTGTTCTGGAGTTTTTTCCCCGGGCCTCCGCTGAAAACGGACAGCTCTGTCTAGGCAGACCTCCTCAGTAAACAAATGTAAAATAAATAAATAAAATAAATAATAAAAGCTAAATAGTGCATAAACTGTAACTTCCTAACTTATATAACATATAAAAACATCTACAAAAAATAATAATATAATATCCATAAAACATTGTTCAGAGGTTATGCATGGATCTGCTAACACCAGCTATGGTTGGTAACTACAGCACAAACCTGCTGTGTTTGGACATGAGGGATTCACTCTCATAATCAAGTACCAACAGTCACAAGTAAATCATGTATAACCAACACCTGAACCATGAGTTATATAGTCATAAGATTCAGTGTGTGTGTGTGTGTGTGTGTGGTTACCTGTTGTGGGTTTAGTCTAGTAGAGGAATTTATATGCCAATTCCACAGTTGCACTACAGTGGGAAAAAGTAAAAAAAAAAGAAAAAACTTAGACTAAGTGGTGTACTTTATAAAGGCTACAGCTATTTTTCATATATCACACAAAGCCATTGAGGATACATGGAACAAAATTGTTGCTGGACACTAACAGCTCTAACATACTGTCAGATCCATTTTTCAGCCTTCAAATGCAATCAAAGAAGCTTTAATACAATTATTCTGGCTCACTCCATACAAGTAACTGTGGTTTCAACAAACCATGAAAAAAACAAAAATTGTACTATAGCTGCATCATGGGAATGCCTTGCTGAACTGTAGCAAGCACTTAAAAGAAGAAGTACAGTGGAGAGTAACGTGAGTAATTGTACTAGTCAAGGAAATGGGATAGTAAAGTAGAACTGTATGAATGACTGGGATAGGGAAACTATGATTTAGGCATAGGTTAGGGGCAGTCTGCAATACACTGTGACTCAATGAGCAAATGGTGATGAGAGGGTACGGACTGGTGAAGAATGTGTCTCAAAAGGTTAGAAAGAATGTTGAGGAAAGAAATTTTGGGCTTTTTGGATCCAGTTTAGGGTGATTATGACATGTTTTGTTACAGTACACAGGATAATATAAAAAAAGAATAAAGACTATTTTGAAGGCAAACGTGATTATGTCATTTGAAAGCTATACTGCTGAGTTCAGTTTATTGAATTAGCATCTATCAAGTTTCCACAGCTGGTCAATATAGTCAGCTGATTAAAAATGATCATTGAAAGAGAGACCATATAGAAAATTGATGGGTAGGGTGGGTATGGGGGTGATTAACATTAAAGCCCAACAACATTTTATTTTGAGGGTGAGATAAGAGCTTCACCTAGATCTTATCTCACCTTGTAAGATAAGACACTCTGTTAGTGCATGTGTTATTCTAATTCTAATATTTTATAAATACTTTGTTTTAAGAAAACTATGTTTTATATGTTATATGCAGAATTAAATGTGTTTTGAAAAAAAACATTTTTTCTGTAGATTAGTGTTAAAGCTTCTTTGACTGCATTTGAGTCCTGAAAAAAACTGAGTCGATATACTGACTTTCTGTTGCTTCTATCAGTTCCCAACATTTTGTAAAAATCTGAATTTCTGATTTTTCCATTGTAAATAAACCTGTTTAAACCTGAATAACTGTTAAAGGCTATGTCACTTTGGACCACAGTATACTACATTGGTGGAGAAGGTGGGTAGAACTATGTTTTTCTATAAAGAGTGACTTTCCATGCTACTTGCTTTGCCTAAGTTCTTTCTTCATTACACTAAGTAATACAAACTCATTGGAGTATCAACTTATTGACTGGTTAACAGAAGGAACCTTTTCTATGTTATATGATAAACCTGCTGGTAAGCTGGTTGTAGTTGCTTTTCTGTGGGGCTAGAGTTGTATATACTGAAATGTAGATATTGGGCTCTGTGTAAACATGAATAAATTGACTGAGGTTTTCATTAACTCTGATAAGACTTTAGTGAATCCTACTGTAGCACTTGAGGAAAGAAATGCAGCCACTGAGAAGCACTCCATTTTCAAGCATGATCTGTCTCTGTGGCACAATGGGTTAGCACATTTGTCTGTTAACCAAAAGGTTAATATTTCAGTCTCACCCATGGATGCTTCTTCTTTGCTGTTTGATAGTTAGTTCAGTGGCTTAAGGCTGTGAGTTGTAGTTCCTGTGACACAGAGTTTTATTCCCTTAGCCCTCATTTGCCTGTGGGACCATGAACAAGTCACTTACCCAGACAGTGCTTGGGACAACTGGGAATTTGGGCTAGGCTCCTCAATATTCCCCCTGGACTGTAACCCAGTAATTAACTATGAACATTTTATCAGCATTCATGAAAGAAATATTGTCACTGCCAAGCTTCCAGCAAAAGATTTCCATGTTGACGTACCAGCTACACACCCTACTGGGAGTTCATAATTCCAATGCAGATCCAAGGAAACTCAGATCAGAAGATGATGCTGTGGATTACCTGATTTTTTTTTTTTGAACGGATGCAGTTAAACAGAACTCACCCCAGGCTTAGTGGAACAAAAGTCTGTCATCTCATCTAACCAGGGAATCACTGAAACCTTACATGGGCATTGAATATTTAATTTCATGATTACCAGAAACTAAAACAAGACATTCTGGCAAGGCCTAGAGCTTCACCTGAAGTACATTCCCTTAAGTTTAGTAAATGGACATTCAGTATGGCCCGAGTGGTAAGATTACAAGTGGCTGCTTAATGCATATTTTAAATTATGTCTGGAACCTAGTGTGAATACTGTCATAACATTTATAGATGTTGGCTGTACATACATACAGCTAACAGGGCATTCCCTGTTAACTTAATAAAGTGAGTATTGCAGAGTGATCCTAAAGGATTCTGCACCAATTGTTTTAGTGGAATATTTGTTAATAACTGATGTTGCAAATCATATTTGCTTGCACAACTAATTAATAGTAAGTTTTTACCTTAGTATACCTCTTTGCCTATAAAACAATACTCTCTGAATCAGTTTATTTGAAATACTACTGAAAGAAACATGCAGCCAAATACTGTACAGTTAATGACAGCACTACTATGCCTATGAAAACTGCTAATAATAAACACCCTATAACTGAAAGCATGCATGTGAAATGTGAAAATGCTGAATTATTAATAGAAATGAATAATCTGCTTTATGTCACTGTACTATTTTTAAACTTGTCAAGTGTAACATTGGTCTTGAGGGAACAGAGGTTCATATTTCGCTTGATTTAGGAAACCCAATAACAGTAGTCAAAGCATGATATGTCTGCAAATAAAACAACTAACAATTAGGAAATTGCAGTGATGTATACATGGAAACAAGGAAAAAAATGCAAACTTTCTTAGGTTAAGTGTTACACTCTGTAGCTATGGTGCCTAATTTGTAAAATGATGTGGTAATTGGTCAAGATTTCTCCAGCTTAAAAGTTAAACTAGATGTATTGCCAAACATACTTAGCCCTAGTCAAGGGCAAATGTAGGGCTAGAAGACATGGAAGGAGATATGCTTTGTCTGTGGTATGTGTTACATAAATGTAACAGTAAATCTTATCAAATGACTTTTGTTGTTAAAATAATGAAATAAGTTACTGAAGAAACAGACAGAAAAGTGAGTTTTACTAAGAGGGTCCTGCAATTAAAGTGATAAAAGTAGTCAGTGTAAAGACCAACAGAGAATGGGCCAACGTTAAGGATGCATTATCCTTAGAGAAAAAGCTGTAGAAACTGAGGAAGAGACAGAAAAGTCTCGTATTGAAGAAAAAGAAAACAAATGTTACCTGACCATAGCCTTAAGCTTCTCACTGCTATACTAAAGCAGTGAGCCACCCATAAAGAAAAACAGAATTCAGAGGGAAAAAATGCACATATAAAACAATCCCAGTGGAAGAAAATTATTTTCATGAGTTGCCTTTTGTAATGGATGGACTAAATGAATGGGAAATGCATGTGCCTACATTTGTAGGAGAAGAGAATATTACCTCCACTTCATGTTAAAGTACTGATGAAAATAAGGACTTGATTTACCCCCAGATAGGCCACGTCAGTTTCAAGAAAAGCAAGAGTTCAGAAATGTTCATTGAAAAGATAATACACTAAGGACAGAGGGAGAGCACAGTGTCAGTAAATTGCAAATCAAAAGTATACAATAGCCATTATAGATCATAGATCATAGATTAGTACTAGGCTAACTGCCCTTGCAAGCCATTTTAAGCCTAGCCAATTATCCCTTGTGAGACTCAAACCCTGCACCTTGTGTTTGTAAGGCAAACACCTTAACAATTAGACCACCCTCCTTCACTGCATACACCTAATTTGAACTAAGAAATGAACTTTTGTACAAGATAACCAAGGAAAGAGTGAGAGAGAGAAACAGGGAAAACAGATACTAGCACATTTATTAGTTCCAAAACCTATATTATAAAGGTCTGTAGAACTGGGTGAAAAAAACTGAGACCAACTGCTACCATATCTTCTCTTTGCTGAAATGGCAATGAATGCCTGCTGCATCTGTTAACGTCAACTGGATTCACGACACTTGGGTTGCTATATGGCAGACATCCCTGCAGATTTATATATATCAAAATAAAATGGAATAAGAATTTTGAAAGTGTGATGATGCATTTTTCAGATCTGTAAGACAGGTAAAGAACTATAATGCCTATAGTAAAAGAACATACTAAAGGGCACAAAGAACATGTAGCAGAAGTGCTCATCTTATAGTGTTCAAACCATGAGACAAAGTATTGTATTAGTACTCACAGCTGAAAACAAGTCTCTGCAAAATGACAGGGACCTGTTTAAGTTGTAAAGCAAGCAAGAGACATGAATTATAATATGATATCGGAAAAGGGAAGTCAGAATACTTGTGCCAAGGCATCTTCTGAAACCTTGGAAGAAAGTGAAGTTTCTGTTTGTAAGGGAAGATATGGTTGCCACAGCATGTCCCAAAGTCATTCTCAGTGTCTCAGAAACTTTCAGCATTTCTTGATAAAATCAGTTTAATCTAACAAAACAAAGAAACTCTAACTACTGAGAAAGTAAATTTAAAACCATACAAGATATCAGAGAACTGATGCCAAACAGTTAAAAACAAGTACAGAAGATGTTTAAAATCGGGGTCACAGAAGAATTCCAATGTGAGTGGAATTGTCCCATTGTACTGGTTCCTAGGCTTGTTGAGTCTATATTATTTTGTAACAATTTCAGAAAGTTAAATAGCATGCCTAAATTTGGTTTATATTCTATTATACGAGTAGATGAACTGACTGAAAAATTTGGCAAGGTAAGTTTCTGTCCACCTTGGACCTAACCAAAAGCTACTGGAAAATTTTGCTTGGAAAGCTACAGAAAAACATGTAATTTTCCACAGCAGGAGGACTCGCAGCCTTTGGTGGCCACAGAGTACCTACAATATTCCAGAGGCTGATGGACAAAGTATATAGATCCCATACCAGACACGTTACAGCTACCTGGTCTTTAAAGATTGTGAAACTATCAGCCTAAAGTTCAAGCCATTTAAATTTCCAGGTTTTAAGATGTACTGACGTCTAATCCAACTAAGTGTGATTTAGGGACGGCACACCTACTTTTGCCACATAAAACCTCTCTAGAGACAAGCAGTCCTGTCTGGCTAGGCAGAACGGTATACCTTACTTCTTTCTCTTAGGACCAACAACAGTGTCTCTCCTCTTCCCACTAAAGGCACCCAATCAACCACGGAGAACGTCTCATCCCTGGTCCATGGTGTCTGTAAGGAATACACCATAGGGAACCAAGGAAAAAATGAATAGGCCACAGCAGAGTCACCCATCTGCAACCTGCTATGGTGGCAAACGCTATTAATTTTCTTCTTTTTGTGGCTGAAAGAAGGAAGAACTGAAGGACTGGTACGTTGTTTCATAGTCAGGCCAAAAAGTATGCCTGATTCCAGGGAAAGCTAGGCAGCAGTAGTCAATAAAACAGGTAAGTAGTAGAAAAATTACTTTTCCACCAAAAAGTACAGTTAAAGCACTTTAAACACTTATCTCAGCCCCCCAAAGTAAAATAACATGACTTTTACCAAAGAAAGGATAGTTACAATTACTTTGAACTTTTTACCACAAGATCAAAAAGTAATGCTCCTGTTTAGAAGTTATTAAAATCACATGACAGTCTATAAAAATTATTTCTTCCATCATAAAATAATTTATTTTACAGAAAATGTTAATTTTAGTCATAAGATTAAAAAGTATAAGTTGTTTTCCTCTGAAGGGAACTTATCTGTCCAGCAACTGAAAGCGTTAGCTGCCCGTCAGTCCTTGGGAGCCTGCAAAAGGAATGCTCTGTGGCAGAAGGAAAGCTCTCAAAGACTCCATGTCCAAACCACAATTTTTTTCTTCAGCTCAGCTTGAGCTGGCTAATGGTTTGGGTGTATGGAGCATGCCACTGAAGCTTTTGAAGCAGGCTGGCTGTTATATATTGTGTAGAATATAACTGCAACAGTGATCAGTATAACAAACAATTGTTTCTCCCCATCAATTTGGATGCTATTACATTCATTAAATTAAACTTATAAAAGATTATGGTAGCTAACTTAGGTGCATTAATTTCTACATTTGCTGGAAGATTCCAGGGACTCAAGCCCACTGCAGTTGCGACCAATCACTATATAATTTTTTGGCCAATTTTGTGTGCCTTCTGGGAGCTGTAAACTAATTCATTTACCACTCTGAAGACATTGAAATATCACTCATCAGAATGAACTGCTTATACTCAAGAATAGTTCAAGAAAATTATTTTTTTTGCAATATGGGATCTCCAGTACATGTGGAGTAGTAAAACAGCACATCTTAAATAATCATGGTATGAAGCACAGCCAAGCAAAACCCTTTTACTGTGCCAGTTAAAGTGCTCTTTCAAGTTATTGCAAACACATAGTTAAGTGTCATTCCAGTCAGTTTTGCTGATGCACCTTATAATTTTATTAACGATGCGCAACCAGTTTATAGAATAAAAACAAACTCTGGCAATAACCCCTCTAGAACAGACACTCACAATGCAACCTCCAAGCATAGACCAAAAGACGTGATTTCACAACTGAGAAGCTTTTTTTTTCATGTTTGCAATTCAAATGAAAGCATGAGATAATGATATTAAAGGTGTAGGACCCCTTGTGGTAATGTTTTGGATATTAGCCCCCATACTACCACATCACATTTTCCATACAAAACAGACATAGTATGTACCCAAATGTCTATTATGCTATTACTGAGCTTTAACTCAATATAGAATATGAGGAGATGCAATGTGCATGGATGCAAATTTAAACCACACTTTTAATTTTAAAATTATTGTTTTAATTAAGCAAATGAACTGCTACATTAAGACAACGTGAGCAAAGGTAAATGCTTGTACATAAATAGCATGTTTTTTGGAAGGTGAAAGATGGGTTGGGAGGGTGGCCTAATGGTTAAGGTGTTTGCTTTACAAAGACAAGGTGCAGGGTTTGAGTCTCACAAGGGATAATTGGCTAGGCTTAAAATGGCTCGCAAGGGCAGTTAGCTTAGTACTAATCTATGAACCTATGGGAGTACCTGAGAGGCAATGCACACAAGGGAAGAAATTAAACTTCATTGAATAAAATACTACTCGATGAGTTCCAGTTATGGACATCTAATACAACATTCTAGGATCATAGGAGGTTACTTCAAGCTTAGCCAACAGTTTATCCCCAAAAAGAAACCTCCATCAGCACCTGTTTCCCCGTCAATGAGGGACACAGGTGGAACCCCTGGGACAAATTTGTGGTTTCCCATCCACTCATCAAGGTTGCGCTTGAATTAAATTACAGACATCTTATGACTGCTATGGACATTAACCCAGGACCTACTAAGCATTAAGCTGTAACTCTACCCATTTAGCTACATGGATATTAGATGTTTTTAATTCCTTTAACAGCAACAGTGATGCTATTTTTACAACTGTTTGCAAGCTTGCCAAGCACATACATTAAGCTGGGTTAAACATAAAAAATGATACATGGTACTAGCCCTCATAATGGTTCTTGTATCACTCTTCTGGAAATACCACACCAACCTGCTGATCATTGTTTCTGCTATGAATCTGTGCCTCTCCATGTCAGCCAACAAAACATCCACACACTACTGCTGATCAGAAGTATGTTATGGGATGATAAGCATCTGTTCAAATATAGATATCCTTAAACATAGCACTCAAGGAGTATTCTCTGAAACAGCAGCTCCAATACTTAGCATTGTTTTGGATTTACTGCAAGACTGCAATTGTGCAAGCCATGAGTGTGACTGGTTCCAGGAATCTGTTAAAGGTAAAAACATTTCAGGAGGGAAAAACGTATTCTTTCAAAGTGTACTCAAAGTCCCTGCAGAAGGCACATCCAAGATTGCTGAGGATTTTACTTAATCTACAGATGTATGAAATTAAAGTAAAATACAGCCTAGTGGAGGAACTAGACATGGCAGCCATATTAAATAGTACATATTACCCAGAGAAGCACAATGTATTGCTTGCAGAAAAAAATAATAAAAAATAAAAGCTCTAAAACACAGTTAATAAACAATGTTACAGTACAAGAACAGTGTAAGTAGATATTGTTACAGAAAATCAGTCTTCATCTTTCAAGAAATGTCATGACCATAGCTTAATGTTCAAGTTTAATGCAGCTATACATGTTTTATGCATAAAATGTTATTCTGAATACCATGACATAATGACATGACAGAAACAATATCTACTTTTTTAGGACAGGGTACACCTGATTTTGCAATATTTAATAGTGTTCTGCAATGCAAAAGTCAGGAATTCCGAAGATCCATGCAAAAGAGGAATCTTGAACATGTCACAACATCCACTAGAATGTGACAAACTGGAGCAAGTGAAGCGAACTATCCAAGAAGACAACAATCTCATAAGAAACTGCAGCAGTAATAGCTATAAGAAATGTCATCTTGAAATTGTGGAATATAGAAATACTCCACTGCAGGGAAAGTATAGTTGCACAACTCTTACCTGTAACAGTACATGTTCAAATTCCTCACTGCCTCAGTGGCACTTTGCGTTATCTGCCAAGATAACCCAGTACTGGCCACCATAATACAGCTCAGACTCCTTCCTTTCTTCCCGTGACAGCTAATTGGCTGAGCATAACCTGAGAGGAAAGTCTTCAGCTGTGTTCAAGCCCTTTGGTTGCTACATACGAGGTGCCACATAACTCTTTTTTTTTTTATTCAAGCAATACATTGTGATCTCTGCCTAACATATAAAGCTATGTCAAACCCAGAGCTGTTGGCCATGCTACACCTAAAGAAATCCCAATCCCTCTGAGCTACATGCTCTAGGGACCTAAACCTTGTCACCACAATAAACAGGACATGCTGGAGGGTTAGATTCCTGTCCCAGAGACTTCCCATACTTTGGAACAAGCTACTCATCTATGTCAAGCAAAGTTCCTCATTAGCACTCCTCAAGAAAAATCTTGATGAGTGTATGGGAAATAGGAAATACACCCCGCGGATCACTTCTGTGGCTTTGCTCGATAGACGCACAGGTAAATAACTTTCTTGGGTGGCATAAGCCAGGGAACCTTGTTGGCTAGGTTACTTAGGCCCTTGGGCTGATAGCCTAGTACCTACCTATGAACCTATGTGTAGGGCCATCGCAGAGGCACATTCATGTTCCACATGGGCCTCAGAAGATATAGTGCTTATACAAAACATTCTGCATTCTAACATGCAGGACTGCCAGAACCATTTGAGAGAGATAGTTTACTATCAAAATCGTGGAATTCAAAACCACGAACATTGATATCCTCGACGCATTTCATCACCTCATGCATATTAATGAGGTCAGATGATCGTCCCATACCAGCAACAGTCCATTTTCAATCTTAATGTCGACAGTTGCCATTTACAGACATGCTGCATTTCTCTGCCCTGTTGACGATCTTCTTAACTGCTGTTCACTTGACTGTCGACATACCGACTATTGCTCCTACCATGTTTGAACAGGAGAAGGACGTTCAACTGATTTTCAACATTTTGATTGTAAACCAGGAGGGACTCCTTGGACAGGGTGAATAACACACTAGATTGACCAATGTCTGTAATGGAATGTCTGCTGGGGGAAGGTTGACATCCATGTGGCCATACAGCTGCAACATCATTCAGTGTTAGCCAGCATGGCTGTGCAGGATTCCACTCCTGTAGTGGCACTACTTCCATTGCTCTGTCAGTGACTGCACTGTCCACATCCAGACATGGCAAGCTATGTGGTTATGGTCCTAGATGTAGTCATTATAAGAACTCATCCAGCAGACGACAGTCACAATCAGGTGGCACCCCAAAATCTAGTTAGGGTCATAGAATAACCATTAAACTCTTTGCAGAGGTATTTTTTGTGGTGATGCAGAACTAACTAGTCTCTTCCATTCATGTCTCATATGTATCCAAGATGCCAGAACATCGTGGTAGCACAGTACTTGATTGTGTTCATGCAGACACACATCAACAAATACTTGCCCATACCTCCGCATACACACGCAAACAGTACTTATCATGACTTCAGGTTGCATACATGTCTGATGCACAGAGTGGATAGCTAATGCTTGCTTACTCAGAACCTTCCCTTTAATACAAATGTATTACAGAATATATGCTTTTAATCACAGTTCATAATGAGTTTAGCACGATTGTGTCTGTAATTGTTGACCCTCACTATATTTGTGTTAGTTACTCATGCAGTCAAAGTAGATATTTAAGTCTTGCTGTTGCACTTGTACAAATGATGTTACCCTTGACCTGCTCACTGGTTTATGAACACTGGCCAGCAGAAATGCTTGATGCATATTAGTGTGCAAAATCCATAGATATGCATTGTAAACAGCAGTCATAAGGTGCTACTAACATTTCTGTACACCTGGGACATGGATCACCTTAGGGACGTGAATTTGCATAACACAGTTATTCATTTGTATAACTGTAGTTTTTTTGTATACAGGTTCTAGGCTTACCTTGGTAATAATGGAGATGCAAGAAGTCTCCTTTGGGGGGCCTGCTTGTGCATGATGCCAAGAGAATACAACCATTGTGTGATTAAATAAAGGTTGTGCATTTTGAAGGGTATCATTTTTAATATTTGTATGTGTTAAGGCCATTTTTCTTTCTTTTAGGTATTCAGTGTGCATGCACTATACTTTGCCTCTTAACCAGAGCCATGGCATATTGTGCATGCTTATGTCTGTCAGCAGCATCTGTGGGTGGTGGTTCTCTCTCAGACTCCTCATCTGTACTTGATGAAGCTGCTGGCCCTACCTGTGGTACTGGGAACTATGGTCTTGCCCCTACCCTAGATGTCCTTGTTGAAGCTGTCTTCTGAGAAAGACATTTTGCAATATGGAACAGTGTGAGTATTTTGGAAGCGGTGGCTAGTTTGCACTGCAAGACATCTCCTGAGGTGACACTGAACCTTGATCTGAGCAAGCCAAATATACATTCTGTGCAATTCCTAGCTTGAGTGTGGGTATCATTGTATCCTTGTTTGGTGGGGTTGTGTGGGTTTCTCAAGGGTGTCATTAGCCATGGTTACAGGGCATAACCTGCATCCCCACCAGATGCCCTTATGGAAAGTCACACCTAGCAAACCTTGTGCACAGCTCACAGGTGTCCCGTGTGTGTGTAATGAAAACTGCCTGGGTTACCTACATAGAAGATGATCCCTTGGGCATTACAGGCAACCTGACTGTTTATCAAGTGGTATCATTTTCTACTGATGTACCTCCTTCTCTGTTCACTGGGTGGTGCTTTTATTTCTGCGTGTGTACAATCTATGGCTCTCAAAACTTCAGGAAAGTGTTTAATTATATAAAATTCCTGCATGGTTCGTCTCTCTCCTGTGAGGTTTATGGGAAATATGTATGTTCCCATGCATTGCATTTAGAAACGGATATAATACTCTGGAAGGTAAAGCCTGTAACACCCCTAATACATCCCCTGTGGGTATCTGAAATGTAACTGTAGCTGAGACATACTTTTGTTTCCTCTAGGATGGGTTTTCCATGATTTCACTGAGGTCTCAGTTATGTGGCAGAAGTTGCATATATCCTCTAGTTTCCCTGTCCACTAAGTAACTCTACAATTTTTGTGTCATGCAGTCCATGATAAGTCAATGGGGTCTAAACACCCTCCTGCTTCCTGTCTAAGGTCTGGCAGCAGCAACACATTGAATTAAAGTCTGTTGCACACACAGGTTGATGATGGCAACAACAACTAACACCCTCTTTCTTTTTCTAAGGGTAATTGTGGCAATAATATAGAGAGATTTGGCTTTCATGGCAAATGGGTGCACTGAGTATGTGCAATTGCTTTATACCTTCCTGAATAGGTCCACCATGTTGCATAGGTTAATTAACATAATTTGGCTCTTGTGGTGTCATTAGCATATTCTGTCATTTGTCTTTGTTATGTGGCTCTACACTTAAGCCATTTACAGTGTGCTGCACTTCATTGTAGCTGTTAATAGAGCCATCTTATTATTTCTAGACTTCTGAGAAATGAAGTGGAATATATGAAAGTAGCAAATTGCAAGGCCTATAATATTGATAACTGGGAATTACCAGGAGATACTTACAAAATATATGACATAAGGAAAGGGAATCTGCAAACAATGTAAATAAAAACCACAATACTAATGTACTATATGTACTATATTTTATAAGTGAATATACTGTCATTTTGACAAGAATGATAATATACTACAGGAGTGGCATATGTTAAAGGGGGAATAGGAACAATAAATGCATTCTTTAAAAAAAAAAAACAGTGTCTTTTACAAGAGGAAAGCATCTGGGTGACTAGTTCAGAGTCATTCTGTCAGACCTTCTGTAAACTTTATAACAAATTTGCTCAAGGACACACACACAGACCCTTGTGGTTACTGCCCTGCTTCTATGTTTTATGTAATCTAGCTATTAACAGAAAAAACACTTTAATGTTAAGAATGTTTTTAACACAGATTCTGCTATATACATTTTGTTCTACACAATGCAAACCTGCCTATACCTGAGAAATATAGAGAGCAAGACCACAACCTGTAATTCAATAATCCATTTAATGTCAAGGCATTCCATTTTTGTTCTAATGTCACCACCTTTATTATTACAAAGTTCTCAAACCATGAATTTAAAATAGTGCTCACTACTGTTATTAAGAATGTTTGCTCAATGCATTTCTTGTATTGAGTTTCCTGATATTATTGAAATGTTCACGTATATGGTCTTTTAAAGACCTATTGGTTTTACCAACATAGTAGTTATTGCACAGCATACAAAAACCTAAATATATAAAGTTACAGCTCTTACAATTAGCATAAAAATGAAAATAATAAGACCTGCCAGTGGTAGGGTGTAAATAGTTCATGCTGATATATATATATATATATATATATATATATATATATATATATATATATATATATATACCTACACATATTGCAATTCCTGCAGGGATATGTACCAAATATAACACATTTACATACATTCATATGAAAAGGTTTATAGCAAAGTTGTTTCTTCAGGGATTTATTTTTAAAACAGAAGCATGGAACACCACGCAAAAGACCCTTATATCTTTTATCAGAAGAACATGCTAATTCTTCCTAATAATATCACACACACTAACCGAACATCATTTGAATAGATTAAACGCATTCTAAGTTCGTACTTATTAGATACAATACATTCAGACCTTGCGCCAATGTTCGTACAGGCAGAGAAGTAGGGTTTAGCAGAACCTCCCGCGTGTCTTATCACTTCATCACAAATCATAACTGATTTTACTCTCCTGATACCCCCTCTGCAGAAACTCATTTGATCTGATCTTTAAAAGAATTAGTCATAATTTCATTATCAGCACTGAGCCGAACATGTCTAAAAATTTTCCTTTAAGGACACTGCGATGTCACACTGTTCATCTTGCATTAGCATTGTTTCTTATATAATTTAGTGCTCAAGCCCTTAGATGTAGAGGTGACACATACATCTACAAAATCAATGCTGGTGGGGGAATGGGTGAATGTAAACTTTAAAAATGAAGTAGTTTGACGTAAATAGTCCACAAAATCATGTAAGATATCATCTGAACCTGACCAAACAAAAAAAAACATCAGTGAAACATACATAAAAAGAGATAAACTTAAAGAAAAAAATTGCTCATCAAAAATATATAAAGATTCCCAATATGCCAGCACATTTGCACATGGTGCCCATGGCTACACCTACTTGCTGATGAAAGAACTTATCATTGATACTGAAAACATTATTTTTTTAAAACAAATGGGATGAAGCATCTTCTCCACAAATATGGAGAGAAGGTCTGTTGCCTACCCATGACCAGAGAAAATGGGTCTCATCAGCAGATTAACTAAAGATTTATGCACTTTAGGGAGGCCATACAGAATAGGTATGGTTTGGTGTTCAACCATAATGCACTTAACCAACTCCTTATCAATTACACCCTCCCTTAAAACAGCATGTAATCCTGAGTGTATTTCATCAACAGATCACTCTAGGTATTTAGTAGTGTCCATGAGTACCACAACACCCCCTTTCTCAGCTGGACATATTTGTAGATAGTCCAAAGAAGCAATTTCACATAAAGCACTGTATTCCAATTCAGTAAGCTTGTGAAAATGTTTTTTGTTTCTGTCCTAATACATGGCAATGTCTCATTCACAGATTTCTGAAAAGCTTCAAGTAGTGGGTTCACTGGAATGAAGTGACTAGGTTTCCTAAAACCTGAAAATTGTTGTACATTACAACCATATAGTAATCTAAAATAGATGTTCCTAACAAAAAGTTCAGATCAGTGAAAACATCAAATAATATAGAACTTCTCACAGAGACAAAAGACAATCCTTTATTCAAAATGTTGCATTGATATGAAGTCAGTTCATATGACAAGATATTGACTATTAAGTTCACAGAACCTTCCTCCATACTGAGAGCCCCAGATCCAGTTGTCCCATGGTTTGAGGCCTCTTTATGCCCTTTTGGTTCCTGCTAGATGAGCACCCACTTTTGCCATTTCTTCTATCCTTCACTAGCTCTGGCAATTGTAGTTGTAAACAGGGGGGAATTGCATGTTCACTTTATGGTTATTCTGTACCATTGACGATAAAGTGGTGGAAAGTTTGTCACAGTGAACTCTGCTCATCATATTACCAATATTCGTACTATTGGATGCAATAGTTGTAGTAATAGCTGACATGTTAACTGTGTAGTTAGACAATACAGGTTGATCAATTGCTTTCATAGTATTACTGGGGATGTAGTAGCCACATTTGTAGTTGTATTATCCTTAGGGGCAGTTGATACATTACTATGTTGTGGCCAAGAGGCAGTTTTGGGCCATGAAAACACCTGACCCTCATAAACGTCAGCTAAACCTCTAAGTAATTTCTTACATACCTCCTGTAAACATTTCTCATATGCGGCTACCTCCATAAACAAATCTATTATTTTCTTACACCTCTCCGAAGCCAGAAACATGTACAATTTATCTCTACCTTCCATAATCTTGGTCAAGGTACAGTCCTCCATAGACAGGAAAAAATCAATTAAAAGTCTAATGCAGTTAAAGCTTAACTCTAAACTGAGCAACTGTCACTGTTCAACAGCATAGGATACACGTTGCCATAAGATGGCATTCTCAGCACTCTGAAGCCTCTAGGAACCACTTTGTAAAACAGGCATGCTTCCAGATGGTGTCTCTGCCACTGGAAAAGCTTATATTTATATAAAGCGTTTACAACTGTTATACATAATAAGTGGGAATAATAAATTCTTTCCATAATGGCAACACTTTCCATATTATCTCTGAATGTGAATAATCTCACAAGTACATACAAAAAAGAAAAAGAGTAGTCAACTACATTAAAACAGCCTTTGTGATATTTTCATTAATTTTGTATCCCCAAAAGACTTGAAACTGTCTCAAAATGTTCTACAACACTGAAATGCCCTTTTCTGGGTTTATCAGGTACAAAATAATATAATTTGCAAATAAAGCCAACTTTTCTTGATTACCACATCAATTATATCCTTGAATTTCTAAATCCATTACTTTCTTTGCCAATAGTTCTAAATATAATGCAAATAAAGGGGAAAGACGACACCCCTGCTTGGTTCCTCTGCTCAAACAGAACTTATCAGAGAGGAACCTCCCACTTAAATTTTCACCTCCGGTCCCTCATATATCCTCCTAATCAGCCTTATTATTTTAACAGGGAATGCAGATGCTTCCATTGCCCTACTCATAAAATCCCACCCAGCTTACTCTGTCAAATGCATTCTCTGCATCTAGACCCACCAACAACAGTAGTATTTTCTTACATTTTGCTTCCTTCTGGATCACCATTGTTCTATTAATGTTGTCAAATGTTTGCCTCCACTCCACAAAAATCACAATGATAAATGTCTATCAATTTTTGCATCACGTTACCCATTATAGACATAAACACTTTATAATTCTGATTTAGAATTGTAATGGGTCTAGATGAAGCTGGATCTGATGGGTCGTTACCATCTTTAGGTATTATAGCCACTACAGATCTTGGTGCCTCTCCTCCTTTTAAAATACTGTTAAACAAAGCCTTCCAGATCTTTATCACTTTCTTCCTTCCTAGCTTCCAAACTTCCACAGGAATATCATCTATTCCTGGAGACTTTCCTGTAGATTGGTTATACATCACAAGTTTTATCTCATCTCCTCCTATCCCGTTAGTAATTGAGTTTCATATGCCTCTAACCTTGGCAAATTTAATTATTCCATAAACATTTCCATATGTGCTTTTTCTTGATTTCCCATTTTTCTGCTTTATACAGATTTTTTTTATAAAATTTCTGAAACATTTCTATTACTTCTACAGGATCTCTTGTTATTTTCCTAGTTATATTTTCTGAAGAAATTTCTATCTTTCCTAATAAACTCCCAAATAATTTCCAATATGCATTCTTTAAATTCCTCTCCGTTTAACAGAGAGGTAGGGAAGCACCAGTGTTGCATTTTATTCCATTACCCTGCATTTTTATTTTAGTTATTACTGATGTGTATCAAAACTTTCAATTAAATGCAAATTTTCCTGTGAAATATAATTTCTGTCTAGCTTAGCCCAGTGTCTGTACATTGGGGAATAATATATAACTTTTCTCCAAGCTCCTACCACTAAATTCACATCTCTATTAAAGCAAATACCTATTCCAATTATCATAGTATAGGAGTAGTTTACCTCGCTATCTGCAAGTGTTGCGGGGCATTTTATGTAGGCAAAACCATCAGGAAGTTGAAAAGGAGAATTTATGAACATCTTAATGAAATAAGGAATAAAGACATGAAAAATGCTTTGTAAAAACACTCTCTAAGTTGTGATAGTGCTAGTTTCTGTTCTATTGGATTAGAAAAAGTGGAGCAAGATCCGAGGGGAGGTCCTTGGAGAAACTAGGATTGAGGTCAGGGAACTTTACTGGCAACTGGTCCTAGAAGCCAATAGGTTCACGGGCCTGAATGAGCATATATCCATTGCCCCCATACTTAGGATGAGAGCTGCAAAATTATAGCTCCAACGAGGGGATGTTCACTTGATGGCATTGTTACACATGGAAATTCAGTGTTTTGCCTATATTAATGAATCATACATTTTAAAATATATTTTAACAGTGATTTTTGTGTTGTGCCCAGACCTTTATTTCCAATGTTTTATATTTAATATTTGTATATTGAACAGTTCTTATACTGAACAGCTTTATATATATATATATATATATATATATATTTTCACTGTTTTAACAATATTCATAAATCTATTTTTAAATGGTTGTAGTATGTTTTTTTCGGGTAGTTGGGGACAGGTATGAGCTATGTTTTATGCTGCAACACCAACTATTTTTAAATGTTATTTCAAGTTTAAGGGCTTAATTGTTTAATTGATTAATACATTTATGGAAGGAGGGGTTTATGTGTATAAAAAGAAGGGTCAAGCAGTATGTTTTTACCATCCAAAAACGCAAATATATTGTTGAGCGTTAATGTGCATTAAACAGCTGCCTACCTGATCTACAGTCTTATTTGTACATTATTCTTGGCCTTCTGGGTGCTATTGGTTTGTGATGTGCTGTTTTACTAGTTACCCATTGACATTTTACTTCCTAGTGACTGTTTCCTAAATTCACATCTTCCAAACCAAATATTTTCAAAAATCTACCCTCTTTTATTATACTTTCTCTTCTAGACCCCCATATACAGCCTCACTGGTCAAATTCCAGTCCCCACCTATAATTGTCCCTGCTGAAAGCTGATTATTTCTGTCAGAATTTTTTTAAGCTCCACTGTAGCAATTTTATGCAGAATATAAATACATGTGTCAGCATAATCCTCCTTCCTTACAAGTAGCTCATTACTACTATAAATTTACCATTATCATCTTTTTCCCCCTCTTCTATCAATACTGGAGATCCTGTAGCAATTAATATAAGTACTCCTCTTTTACTTTGTCCCAGATATTCCACTAAATACCATCCTGAAAGCCTTTCTTTATCAAATTTATATGCTCAGTTCTTTTCAAATGTTTTTCTTGTAGCATAGCTATTTGCACTCTACATTTTTAATATAGTTGACTTTCTTCTTATTCTATATAATTGTGAGACCATTTACATTCAAGATAATAAGGAAAGTGTTGCCATTATGGTAAGATGCGATTACTCCCACTTATTATGTATAATGGCTATTTTAAAGGTCTAGTTTCAAAATTCATGTTGTATGCATGCACTGTTTGCAAGTTGATCTTTTATTCAGTTGTTTCTTGTCATATCCATTTAAACCTATGTTATATCATATAAGACTTTTTGTTTTAATGAAAATCCTTAAAAAATGCACACACTTATAACCTATTAACTTTATAAAAACACAGAAAATTATGTATGTATTCAAATAATGAAGCTTAACCCTCCTAATAGGAACAATTGTTTTAAATTGAAAGACATAATTTGACCTATAATGAAGGTTATTCACATTAAGATGCATGGTACAGCTTATGCATCTACTTACACCAAGTGCTGTCTGTTTTTGTATTTTCTTTATTCTTCTCTCAGGTGTAGAAAACAAGCTCAGTGCTTTCAGAAAACATTATCTTTTACCAATTGAAGGAAAAGTGTGTTCTGTTTTTATTGCCCTTATCAGCTTGTCTCCATAGAAACACAAGAACCAGATGCACCGTTGTCTTCAGTGGAAAGTGTGTCATGTTGGACTGAACATTTGCTAAAGGAAAACTTTTCGTTACATTTGATGTCTTTTAGTTGTTTCCCCTTAGAACCTGTTGTCTGCATTAATACAATCCTTCCCCTATGCAAAAGTAAGAAAAGGCAAATCAATTTTAGTTGTATCATGCTCTTTTGTCCAGGCTTTTTTTTTTAGGTTGTAGTGCCTACACTTCTTTAAACTGAAGAAGAAAGAAAGAAAGTAAAGGAAAAAAAGGCAGCACCTTTTTACTCCCTAATACACACAAAAAAAAAAAAATGAAAAAGCTTTATTTATAACATAGAAGCCGCGGTGGTGCAGTGGTAGCGTTGTTGCCTCACAGCAAGAGATACTCCCGTTCAATTCTCAGCTGGAGCGCCTTCTGTGTGGAGTCTGCATGTCCTCCCCACAGTCGAGTGGCGATCGAAAGACGTGTGAGTGGGTGTGCCTTCGTTGAAGGTTGGGCTGGCAACTCAACACCGTAAAAATCTGCTGCCAATCATTAGCGGACCAGAGTTCCGCTGTGGTGACCCCTAACCAAGAAAAGCTGAATGAAGAAGAAGCATATGTCATGTTTTATAAAAATACTGTTAAGAACAAAAACTGTTTTACTTACAGTTATGTATTTTTCTTCTCCTCTTCCCCTGCCCTTAATTTTCTGCTTTGGAGTCCCCTATAAGTTTAACAAAGTCAAAAAGTCTTATTTCTCCAGGTTTTCTTGTTCTGCCATATTTCACAAATGTGGTTGATGCTTTGTAATTCTACATTAATTTATTACATTCCAGGTTGCTTGTTTTCTTCCTATTGGTCTCCATCTCTCAAACTCCAGTCTCTGGTTCATTTCCAACATACTCCTGGTTCTTGTAGTCAATCCTGTGCTATTTTTCTCTCTCAAGCATTTTCCTTTACAGCATTGTAAAAGATTTCACTAGCATAATCCCACTATGAGCTTTATTATCAGAAGAATAAGCAGAATCCTTTCTATTTGATAATCACTTTTTGTTGGACAAACATTTGTATTTCCTCCTTAGCATGTTCTGCATAAAAAAATGACTGACCCTCTAGGAAAAAAAATTCTTACAAATTCTTAAGATAGCTAGATACAGCAGCTTGAATTTCACACCTGATTTTCAATGTTCCCTGACTACTGGAATAAATTTACTCCTCTTCTGCCTGGTGAGAGTAATCATTTCCACAAGCACTCTGCTGTCTCTGACTTTAAGTACATTGACCTTTTATCATAGTTTGGTCAGGAACAACCTGCTGGTAGGATTATATCTTCACTATTGGAAGTCTTGGCTGCTTTCTCATGGCCAGGTCTGGAGCATTTTAATTAACAATGCCTGCATTGGGATACCAATCTAGCTGCTTAATTGTGCTTTCATAAAATTAATACAGTCTGTTCCTACCAGTTTCTCTGGTACAGCTGAAAATCTAAGGTTTTCCTTATGTGCTCTGTTTTCTAATTCTACCATTTTCTGAAACATATCTTCTTGAGCAGTCTCATATATAGCCAGCCTTTTATTCATTTTGAACTCTGATTTTTGCAGATTTTCAGTTCATCTGAATATCTGTTTAAAACTTCTTCCATTTTTTTCCAGCCTCCTTCAGTGTTTCGTTTATTTTAAACAGCACTGAGCACATTTGACTTATTTTAAATCTAGAGCACTGGAAGTCATGTCTTGCACTGAAGCTGGAGCCTGAACTGCTTTTTGCTGAACAGGTGTAGGATTTTTCCCAGCCAGTGTTGTCTCCTCACTTTTTGTGGTTTATTTGCTTTCATGTTCTCTAAATTTCCTCATAGGTTCATAGGTAGGTACTAGGCTATCGGCCCAAGGGCCTAAGTAAGCCTAGCCAACAAGGTTCCCTGGCTTATGCCACCTAAGAAAGTTAATTTCCAATGCCCCTGTCGAGCAGAGCCACAAAAGTGATCCCCGTGGTGTATTTCCTATTTCCCATCCACTCATCAAGATTTTTCTTGAAGAGTGCTAATGAGGAACTTTGCTTGACATAGATGGGTAGCTTGTTCCAGAGTATAGGAAGTCTCTGTTTTCAGGAATCTATCCCTCCAGTATGTCCTGTTTATTGTGGTGACAAGGTTTTGATCCCTAGAGCATGTAGCTTGGAGGGATTGGGATTTCTTTAGGTGTAGCATGTCCAACAGCTTTGGGTTTGACATAGCTTTATATGTTAGGCAGAGATCTCCTTGGAGAAGACAACATGCTACAGAGTAAAGCTGGAGTTTTTTGAGACAGTGTAGGTCATCTGTTTGAGGCCAGTAATCCTCTTTGTGAGGTGCTTCTGTGACCTTTCCAGCTGCTGCAGATGCCTTCTGAGGTACATTCCAAAAGGAGCGTTGTACTCTATAATGGGTCTAATGAGTGCCGAGTAGAGGGGAACAATGACCTCTTTTTCTGGATGAGAACCCTTTTGTGATGAGGTGTGCCACACAGAAGGATTTCCTGACTACTGTGGCAATGTGATTATCAAAGGAGAGACTACTGTCCACCTAGGTCCCAAAGTCTCTTATGACACATTCGGCATTAAGTAGACTGCCGTTTATGTGGTAGTTCATGGGTACATAGTTTTTACCTAAGGGGATGACAATGCACTTTTAGGCATTAAGCTTGAGGTCATGCCTCTGACACCAGGCATCTGTCTTAGTGAGACCCTTCTGTAGGATGTCCACCTCATTTGGGGACTCGACTATGGCTCCTAGTTTGCAGTCATCTGTGAATTTAGTTAGCCACAGGCCTTCTGTGTTAGCCTGTACTTCAGAGAAGTAGATACCAAACAGGAGAGGTCCCAGGACTGAACCCTGTGGCACTCCACTTGTCACTGGTTTGAAGTCAGATTTGGAGTCTGCAACTTTTACAGTATGGGTTCTGTCAGTGAGCCAGTTGGCAACCCATCTTGTGACATAGGGATTTATACCTAGTTTAGTGAGTTTAGCTATAATTCCCGAATGGGGGAAGGTGTCGAAAGCCTTGGCGAGTTCAAGATAGGCTGTGTGAACCACCTTACCCTTGTCTACGGCTTTGGTGACTGCCTCAAAGACGTTGATCAGATTCAGAAGGTATAATCTGCCTTTCACAGACCTGAACTGGGTAGGGTCCAGAGTTTGGAGGTTACCAATGTCTTTGTTTATCAGTTCCATGATGATACATTTCCATGGCCTTGCAGACCAGGCTCATCAGGCTAATACGGCGATGGCTCCCAGGATCAGTGGTGGCTCCCCCTTTGTGGAGTGGGATAACTGTTGCTGTGTGCCATTCAGTGGGCACAAAGCCTGATGTGAGACTATAACTGAACATGGTGCTTAGGTGGGGAGCCAGTTAGTTCTGAAGTTCGTGTAAAACGCAGCCTGGGATGTTGTCCAATCCCATGGATGCTGTGTTTTTGGTTTTACAGCATGCAGCTTTTATCTACATAGCTGTGATTACAGGGACTCTGCATTCTTCCTGTATAGATATGGGCCCTTTAGGGGGTGAGAGGGGGGTAAAGTTAACACTATACCTATCTGCCAGGATGTTGGCAATATCAGTTGGTTCTCTAATTTTAGTACCGTTGTGCTGTAACTCAGAGCAGATCTGGGTGTTGCCACTGAGATTCTTGACATAGCTATAGAATGCTTTGTGGTTGCCCTTAGAATCAGTGGCGATTTTGTTTTTGTAGCTAGCTTTGGAGGACCTTATAAGGCATCTCAGCTTCTAGTGAGGCTGACCAGGGAGCTCCTCCACTCATGGGATTTTACTCTCTTTTGTAACAGTTTATTTCTCCTTTTGTAGAGTTTGTTTATGACAGGGGACCACCAAATTGGCTTCCTTTTTTTGGAGGATTGCATCTTGGTTCTGTTTGGGATAGCATGATCCATGCACTCGTGTAAGTGCTTATAGAGTGGGATTTTGCTTACTTTCTGTTTGGTGCAGTTTGGGGTTAATGTCACCCAGGAAGGGTAAATGCCAGTGTGGGAGACTGATTCCCTGATTCCTATAAAGACCGTCAAGATAAGTGTCTTTTTTGCCTTGGTGCTGCTCATGACCATACGTCTTGTTCAATTTGTCAGGCATTAGTCCCCAAAACTCTTTGTAGTAGGCTTTCTTCACCTTCCTTGTACCTTGAAAACCAGTGACTTAAGCTTCTTGCTGCGGGTAATATGGATGGAACTTCCTTCCCCGAGTGTCAGCCGTCTGGAAAGAAGAAGGTGCATAAGGTAAGGCCAGAATCTTCTGTTGTGCAGCCTCTGCTGGGTATTTCTCCTGAGGTTATTATGCACCCAGAGGGTCATCCTTTTTTTTTTTTTGTCAGATTCTTCTACCGCATCTGGGTCGGAGGCCAGTGAGGATCTGGCAGGCAGCACGTCCGAGGCTTTGCAGGTGTCTGTTTTGGGCGTTCAGGGGGAACTGTTTCTGAGAGGTCTAATGGAGTTCTGCAGTTTCTCTTTTGGGAAGAGGTTACTACTGCAGTTGTGGAATGCCGTCCTGAGTCTGGGCCTTCTCAGGTTTCCAGGATGGCTGTCCCTTTGAAGAAGAAACAGAAAACTAAACATGTCTCTTCTGCTCCTAGGTATCCACAAAGTGAGTGGCAGGCCTTTACTCAGGGGTTATTTAATGCTTTACTGTCATTGCGGCCTCCTCAAGGCATTTCAGTTCCTGCACCTCCTTGGTCCGCCTCTTCCCCTAAAAGGCCCAGAGAATTCCATTCTTCTGAGGTGAATTTTGATGACTCCCCCTGCTATTTCTGCCCAGATTCTTTCTCCTTTAGACTACGGGTCTGAGGAGGAGGATTCTCATACTCTTGATAATCCCTCTGTGGAAATTTCCTTTGGAGACACTATCTCTAGGATGATGGACTTTAAGTGGGATTGTGCCCAGGTTTTAGATATCCATGAGAGGTACTATGAGTTACTGCAAATGGAATCTCTTAAACCTGTGGCCATTCCTCCTGTCTTCCCTGCTTTATTGGATGTTTTTTCCATTGCCTTTAAAGCACCAGATTCTCTGTCCCCTGTTCCCAGGAAGTCTGATAAATTTTACAGGGTGCCTGAGGATTGTTCCTTTTTGTTTAAATGTCCTGCTGCTGACCCCTCTGTGGTGTCTGTAGTCTCTGATAAGCCATCTCAACTGCTTCCTTTGTCCAAGTTACTGCCTTCTGAAAAGGACAGTAGGACCATGGATAAGCTGGGTAAGAATGTTTATACTTCCTCTACCCTGGCTTTTAGGACTATTAATTATCAGACCCATATTTCTAGGTATGTCTTGGCTCTTCTTTCTCAGGCCTGTCAAGTTTTTTCTGATCTTCCAGACTCTGAGGGTAAATCTTCTGGTCTTTCCTTACTTGGGACTTCCTCTCAGGTAGTTTGTCATTCTATCAAATGTAGTTATGATGCTGCAGATCCCTCTTCAAGGGCTGCTACTTCTGGTTCGGTTCTGAAGAGATATTCATGGCTTCGGCTTCAACCTTTGCCTGATGATATTTAAGGCTAAGTTGCTGGATACTACTCTGGATAATAGTCTTTTGTTTAGTGAAGTGGCTGCTGGTTTATTTACGTCTCTTAAGGACAAGGGGAAGGCTTTACATGAGCTTAAGCATGTCTTTGTTTCTCCTGTGTATAAATTTCAATAGAACTACACTTCTAAGCCAGCCTTTGTTCACATGCAGTCTTGCCCTCCTTCTAAAGGTAAAAAAGGTAGCTAATGGACTCCTCCTGCTAAGGCCACTCAGACTGCAGGGTTTCTTAAGCCTTCCTTTCTTGACAAACCAGGTACTGTCTGACTATCCACCCATTCTCAGCCACATTCTTCTATCTCTTCACCTTTCTCTTTCTGTTTGGCTCCGGATCACCCAGGATTCTTGGGTTTTGTCAGTCATTCATCAAGGGTACTTCATGGCCTGGATTTTGCATCCTCCTTTTATGGGTATTCCTCAGCATTCTCAGGAACAGCTTCCTTTTTCCCAGAGGTTCTTCAGGACCTCTTGTCTCGAGTACTATTCAAGAAGTGTCTGTGTCCCAAAGGGGGTAAAAGGGTTTTAGTCAAGAATGTTTCTAGTGCCCAGAAAAGAAGGTACTTGAGACCTATTCTAGACCTCTCCAATCTGAACACCTTTCTGAAGGTGCCTTCCTTTAAGATGTTGCCTCTTTAGTCCCCTTTTCCTCTCTTGCTCCCTCAGGCCTTTCTGGGATCTCTGGACCTCAAGGATGCTCATCTCCATATTTCAATCCATCCTCTTTTCAGGAGATATTTGCATTTCTCTGTTGCTTCCTGGCATTTTTAGTTCTTTGCTTTACCGTTTGGCCTTTCTACTGCCCCAAAGGTGTTCACCAAATGCCTCGCTCCTGTGATTGCCTTTTGCGGGCTTCAAGTGATCAAAATATTTCCTTATTTGGACGACCTGTTTATTCAGGTGTCTTCTACAGAGGTCCTTTTGCAAAATCTTCATTTTACCATTTCTCTTCTTCAGAGCCTGGGGTTCACAATAAACTTCAACAAGTCTTCCTTGACCCCTTCTCAAGATCATGCCTTTCTGGGTTGCAGGTTTCAAATGGTGCCAATGCTGGCATCCCTGCCTCCTCCAAAGGCATTAACTCTCATTTTTTTCTTTCAAACTCTTCTTCCCCTAGCCTCCATTTCATCCAGGGAGTTTCTGAGAGCCTTGGGGTTCATGGCTTCCACCACTCTGATGCTTCCTCTGCCAGACTCCAAATGAGGAAGTTCCAGTGGTTTCTGAAATCAGTGTGGCTTCAGCATGTGCATCCTCTAGACATTCTTGTTCCTCTTCACCTGTGTGTCAAGGTTGAACTTTTGTGGTGGATTCAGCAGTTGTCTCTGAATCCAGGGTTCCCATTTCAGCCTCCGCTTCCCTCACAGGATCTGTTCACAGATGCTTCAGATGTGGGATGGGGAGCAACGTTTGGTTCCCTGAAGGTTCAGGGAGTGTGGTTGCCTCATCAATGGAAGGAGCACATCAACAGCAATGAGATGATGGCTCTTATGCTGGCTCTTCAGGCCTTTCATCCTCCCTTCTCTGCAGGGCCTCTCAAGGTATTCACGGACAATACCACAGTCATGTGGTACATCAACAAACAGGGGGATACGAGATCTTACCATCTTTGCCAGCTGGCACTTCTGGTATGGAATCTGGCTATCCAATATTGTGTGACTCTTCAAGCAGTTTACATTGCTTCAGATCAGAATGTTGTGGAAGACAATCTGAGCAGGACCTTCAATCAATCTCACGAATGGATGCTTCACAGAGATGCATTTCTGGACATTGTTCATCTGTGGGGTACTCCTCAAGCAGATCTCTGTGCCTCCCCTTTGAACAGGCAACTTCCTCTGTTTTGTGCCAGAGTCCCAGGTCCTCTGGTCTGGAAGGTGGATGCCCTCTCATTTTCTTGGAAGGGGATGTTTCTTCAAGTAGTCCCTCCCCTTCCTCTCATTCCGAGAGTCCTGTTCAAGATTCAATGGGTTGCTCCCAATATCTTGTTGGTGACTCCCTTTTGGCCGTGACATCACTGGTTCCCTCTACTTCTGCATCTTGCCAGGGGCAATCATCACAAGTTACCTCACATGGTGGATCTCCTCACACAAGACGAGGGGTCTCTCATCCATCCCCACCTGTCCATGCTTCAATTGCCACTGTGGTTGATAGGGTTTTTGTTTTTCAGACACCTTTTATTCTGCCGACGTGCTGCAGGTCCTGCAGAAGGCCAGGAAACCTACTACTAGGAAATCCTACTTATCTAAATGGAAGAGGTTTTCTATTTGGTGTCTTTCTCATGACCTGGACCCACTTTCTGTGGATATTCCTTTGGTTCCTTCTTATTTCTGTGAGTTGCTCAATGCTGGTTTGGCCTATTCTTCTATTAAAGCCCACTTATCACCTCTTCCTGCTTATCTGCCTTTAACTCCCCCATTAGTTTCTAGATTTGAGGCTAAGCATTTTCTTAAAGGTGTCCTTAATATTAGACCTCCCAGGAAGCCTGTTCCTCCTCCCTGCGATCTTAATTTTGTTCTGACTCAGGCTCCATTTTAGCCTGCTGTTTCAGTTTCCTTGCAACATTGTTCTTGGAAAACAGTTCTTTTGTTAGCTCTTACTTCTGCTAGATAGGTGTCTGAGTTGCAAGCCCTTATGGCTTGTCCACCTTTTTCATGAGGACAGGATGTCCTTGCGTACTAATCCTTCTTTTATGCCCAAGGTGGTTAATGAGTTGTCACTTGTCTATTAATTTGCATACCTTTTTTCCCTGTCCGCAATCTGACAGTGGGATGGTGCTACATAGCTTAGATGTGCATAGACAGCTCAAATTGTTTTGGATAAATCTAAAGCTATCAGGAAGTATTTGTTTCCTTTCATCCTAGGTCTTTAGGTTTGGCTGTTTCCAAGCAAACTATTTCCATTTGGATTTCAAAGGCTATTTCCTTTTGTTAACACTTTTCATGGCAAAAGCCTTCCTTCTTCTATAAAGGCTCATTCCACTAGAGCTGGGGCTTCTTCTGGTACATTTTTTCAAAGGCTTAGACGCTAATTCTATTCTTGAAGCTGCTACCTGGACTTCTGTGCATACCTTTACCAAACATTACCAGTTGAATGGTATCTCCAAAGCTAGAGCTGGTTTTTCTGCTGCCATTCTTCATGGTTTCTTGGAGGGCTCTGCTGCTTCCTCCTCCCAGGTTTCTTATTGAGCTTTTGCACTCTCCCATTAGTAAGGAATACTGCAGAGGTGAATGTAAGGACATAGTACAGTTGTGCAAAATCTTACCATAACAGTAGATGTCCTTGCCTTCACCACTGTAGTATTCACGCCTTCCCTCCATCCCCCTGGTATTTTTCCCTTCCTGGCTGTGCAGATTCTCCTTGGTTTTCCTTGGACTGTTGTTCCTACTGGGGAAATCTGTTCTGAGGATGGTATGCCTGAACATCACCTTTATGCCCTACCTTAGGCAAGGAGTAAGCAGGTGATGTTCAGCGTACCTTAAAGCAATGGTAAACTTTTGTAAACTGACTGGATGGAGGGCTTCATGGCAGGGAAATCCCATTAGTAAGGAATACTCCAGCGGTGAAGGCAAGGACATCTACCATTATGGTAAGATTTTACGCAACTGTACTTTCTTTTTCCACATAATTCAGTCAACAGATGTAGATCAGGGTCCATATTATTTCCTCAAAAGAAGTCTCCATCGAATCCCTATTCATCAACACGACTACATGGAATGCTGCATTCAGCAAATGATCATTACATCAAAGTTTTTCCCTGGGAAAGTAACTAGGTGGTCAGCATTGTGAATTACCCCTTTTCCCCATGGTAGTGGAATCTCAGAGTAGGGGGTGTGGGGGTAAAGCCCCCACCTTTATGAATGTAAAATTATGCAGTTCATATTACAGTTGCTCTGGTGGCCAAGTAGTTTCTTCCCCTAGGAAAGCAGTTTGATGATTGTACGGTTTCTTGAACATCAGTTTGATGGGTAGTGATCGATGAACAGCCATTCGATGGAGACATCTTTCGAGGAAATAATCTAGACCGTAGACCAAAAGACACATTTTAAAGTGTTTTATAATTTACATATCCCAGAGTCAGATCATGATCAAATGGGGTCACAGGCAAGGTAATGGACTGGAGCCGACAAACCATATCAACATCCTATCATTTGGCTGACTGTCCCCAGTTATCTAAACACTATTCAGACTTCTTACAGGGCATACTATGTTCTTAACTTTTCAATGATCACAGAAATTTGGATGTATTAAATTTTAGAGCAAACCATCCACAGGAATTTGTTAAAAAAATTCAGGTTGAAAACAAACAGCATGAGCAACAATAAACTTCTATTCACTTGAAACTCCCATTTCTTGAGTGCATTTGGCAAGCTATTAAGCTACAACACATGTTCTGTGATTCAAAGTCAAATACTGTGGAGCAAAGCACTAGTTATACATTCAAAGACAGTGTGTAATACATTATTTTCTTTCCTGTGAGAAACATGCAAAGCAAATTCTTGAATATCACTGATGAACACCCGCACAGTGTTTGTCTATGTACTCCAGACACAGTTTTCCATGTAATTTCCTGGCCATTTCTCTCAACGCACAGTTTTTAACCTTCATCTTTTAGGATATATCCATTTCACAACAGAAACCATAGATGGTACTGCAGAATATATAGGCATACATACTTAGAAAATTGTTAAAATGAAGAATAACAGCTTTTGCATTAATTTTCTGAAGCATATGAAATCTGAAACTCAAATGAATATCATTATTTAGTGACTGCGGATACCTCAACAGTAAAGAGACAAAGCCAAAAAAATAATGAGGAATAATGTCTCACAATCAGGAATGGATTTCAAATATACTGCTCTTCTTGTATACTTAGAAAGTACAATTGTATACACTGACCATAAATGTAGATGTTAGAGTGTATTGCAGTCAACATACTTGGGTTATCCTGCCAGGGGTAGCCCTCAGTCTACCCGAATACCAGAGGCTTAGTATTTCTCTGTCAGTTGCTGTCGCTCCAGGACTGACATCAGGTCGTCAGTGGTATAAAAACAGGCAGTCAACACCATTACATCTGTTTTTCTTGCCCCAAATATCAGGAGCGGCCAAAAGGGAGCTAAGTTATGGTGGAGTAACACCACCAGTAGAAAGTAAATATCAATAACCCTGTAAGGGTGAGGAAGAGAGAGACAGAGAAAGAAACAAAGGGGGCTGGAAGGTGGGAAACCAGGACTGCAACAGTGAATACACTCAAACATCTACATTTATGGTAAGTGTAAACAACTGTACTAGGTTCTTTGTTTTTCACTGTTGCAGTCATCACACTTGGCTTTTACCAGAAAGGCTCATCCAGACTCTGCTACACTTTGCTGTGAAGGAAAGGTTAGTTTGCTTTTATTTTTTGTATACTTTTTCTATATTTTATTGGTTTGTTTCTTTTTTTTGTTACCTTGTGTTTTGCTTGCATTCTGTTTTAATATAGCAAACTAAAAAGACCACAGCTCTCTCTCTCTGTTCTGAGTCAATTTTAATTTTTCTCCCCCCCCATTTTAGTTGTCTTTCTAAACCCACTGTCTTCTAGTTTTGCGCCTCTTTTATGTTAATCTGACCATATATCCATTTCTACTTTCACTGGCTTAAGAGTAATCAAAATCTCAAAAATCATCAAATCAATCATTCAATTATTTAAATTATTTAATTTATTTGCATTGGCCATCCTACAGTATTTCACAAAAATAAAATACAAAAACCCCTTTCAATCCATCTTGTTGCTGTTTTAAAAAAACCATCTTAAACCTAAAACTTAAAAAAAGTAAAAACAAAGTTACTACTTCTATCTTACACACTAGTGCACACTGCATCCCTTTCTCCACACTTTTCTCCTAAACACCAACTGGAAAGCATTAAACTCATACAACACTGAACTCCTTGCTGACAAGGAGAAATTAGATAATAGGCAATAAATAGCCTATAATTGCAAAGCAGCTGCCCAGGAAACAGCTCCCCATACTTACACTAAAAAAAGCCCCAAACCAGGGGCGTCCAATGTGAAGGCTCCGCTTCAGTGATTTCTCCTGTCCAGAATTGAATCATACTGGGGCACAGCAACAATCACAACAATTGCCTCATGTGCACAGACAACCCCACCCTCCTACCACCTCCTCCTACAACCCCCCAAGATTGTGTTAAATAGCCAAGATGCTCAGCCAAAAGCTCACCCAGCTCTCTCAAGAGGGTCAAGGTAACTCAACACCCACACTACACACACCCATACACCCTCCCAAAACACACCACCACACCAACCCAGCACACCCCACCACAACACACATATATAGGGTATGCTGTGCCCAAGCAACAGAGACCTCTGGCGAATGCCACCCAGCAACAGCCCCTTAGGGCAAGACAATGCGCGTAACTTTAGTCATAGGTGACTCTAGTAGTCCGGCACTGATGATGTCTCTCCAGGTTGAATAAAGAGAAAAAACAGTCAGCAGCTGCCTGTCGGCCAGGATCCGCCATCCATGATGCACTGGCACTCTCACTCAAGTCAAAAAGTACAAATATGAATTGTCCATGTTGGAGTGAAGTGAATGAATTGAGTGAGAGAACTACATGAATGAAAAAAAAAAAAAAGAGGAACTCGGAAGCTCTCATGGCATGACCCTGATCCAGCCTGCCCTAGCTGCCTGAGCCCAGAGCTGATGATACCAGAATGATACCACAATATAAGGATAAAATGAATGACTTCAACATGGTGTCATTCAAAGGGGATTGTTCCTCTGTCTGTTCAGACTGACATGGATGACACCAGACAACGGATGCTTGCACGATGCCCTATTCCACCTCCTGTCGCCTCGATTCAGGTGGCTAAGCTACTGGCCAAGGCTATAGCCACTATTTTTTACCACCTAAAAGGACAAAACCACCCACCCTAACAGGTACAAGCACTCAATGCTAAAAAAATGCTAGTCAATGCTATCTCTCTAGAAGTCTAAAAAATAGCTCTGCTCAGGCTCTCCTGCTAAAAATGGAGAGACATGATCTGTGCAGAGAAACTGCTCTGAGACCTGTTCACAAAGAGCACCCCTGCAATACCAGGCTACAAACCCACTTCACTTTTCGCCACCAAACCAGGACTAAAGGATTCACACCGGAAATTCACCAACACCAAAGGTATTCACCAGGATATTCACACCACCAGGCTAGTTGGCCAACAATTTCGTCCTGAAATTAACCAACACTGTGCAACACCAATCAACCTCCAGAGCAATCAAATTGTAGCACCCCCCCTCATTCCCAGATTCCCACAACACCTTTTATACTGTACAAGGCCATGGGTTGATTCCCAAAAGCTCTGGATCGGGTGGAGGCAGTCAAGAAGAGTTGGGGCTGGCAAGAATGCCCTGCAGGACTGCGGTTGCAAAGCCTGTCCTGGATTTTGAAAAGACAGGCAGATGGTAATGCTTGGTAAAGGTATGAACAGAACTCCATGTTGCAGCTTCCAGGATGTCCCTGGTAGGGACCCCCTCTGAGAAAGGCTATAGAGGTTGACGTTGCCCTAGTTGAATGTGTTGTGACCCCCAGTGGGGGTGGCTTCCCATGGTGTTTGTAACAGAAATGAATGCAGTGTGCTATCCATTTGGAGATTTTTGTTCAATATGGCTTTGCCCTCTTCCCCTGGTGCAAAGCTGACTAGCAACTGTTCAGATTTCCTAAAGGGCTTAGTCCTATCCAGGTAGAATCTTGAGCTGTCTGTGCACATCCAAAGAGTGCAGGATCCTTTCACCTTTATTTTGAGGTTTAGGGAAAATGGTGGGCAAATGAATAGATTGGTTGAGAGCTACACTGGACACCACCTTAGACATGAACATTAGGCTAGTCCTGAGGGAGACCCTGTCGCATGAAAAATGATGAAAGGTTCCACAGCCATAGGTGCTTGTAACTCAGACACTCTTCTAGCTGAAGTAATGGTCAGAAGCAATTCTGTTTTCCAAGAGAGGAATTTTAACTCTGCTGAAGCTGCAGGCTCAAGGGGGGGTGAGCTTTTCCAACACAAAGTTTAGATCCCAAGCAGGAGTAGGGGCTCTTCTTGGTGGCCTTAAGTTGTTAGCCCCTCTCAGGAATTGTTTGATGAGAGGGTGTGAGAAGAGAGGTGGCTCAGTGCTGTAATGTGCAGAGATTTAAGAGGCATGGATTTTAATGGAAGAGAAGGATAGGCCCCTGTGGAGTAGTTCTGCTAGGTAATCCAGAATGAGAGGTGAGGGTGGGTGCTGGGTCAGCTCCTTTAGTCTGGATCCAGGCACAATACCTTTTCCAGTTGTCAGCATAGGATTTTCTAGTACTGGGCCATCTGGCTTCACGTATGACATCCAGGACATGTTTGGTTAGGATGGCCACTGGAGGAAAAGTCAAGGAATAAACCAGGCTGCTAGGTTCAGTGTCTGCAACTGTGGATGCAAGAACTCTCCCCCCTGCTAAGTCAGGAGAGTTGGAATCTGGGGTAGGTGCCATGGAGGCAATGGGGACAGACTGCACAGTAGTGGGTACCAGTGTTATCGTGGCCAGTCTGGGGCAATCAGGATTGCCCCTGGTCTTTCCTGCCTTATTTTGAGTCATACTCTGGTCAGAAGAGGTAGAGGGGGAAATGCATAGATTGAGAGGTTTGCCAATTGGAAGGATAGAGCATCGACTTTCCAGGCCTTGCTGCGAGGTTCCCTGGTGCAGAATTTGTTGAGCTGGTGGGATTCTTAGCTGTAGCTGCTTTTATTCCTTTAGGCCCTTGGGAGATGACCTCTGGGTCAGCAGTAGGATTCTTGAAAAGAAATTTGTGACAGTCAGGGACTCTGTAATACCTGTCAGGTTTCCTGGGAGCAGGAGGTAAAGTATCCGGGGTTAGTCTGGATTCCATAAAAACATCATCCACAACATCCAGGACATGGGGAATAGCTAAGGGTCTGTGCTGAGGTAACTCTAAAAATTCCCTGAATCTCTTTTTGGACTGAGGATAATCTTGGCATTCCCAGTGGAAGTGCTCTCCTCAAAGTATGTAGGGTTTCACCAAAAGAAAAATCCTCTGGAGGAGAGGCAGAAGGAATGAATTCCTCTGCATCTGAATCCTCATAAGCAGATAATGGCATGTCTTCATAATCAGAAACCTCCGAGTCGTCGGACGTTTGGTCAGCTACAGATGCTGGGGACAAGTCTCTCTTTCTTTTAGCATGAGAAGGCTGGCTGCCCCTAATCAGCATGATAAGGTCTTCCGCCATTTTAAGCATCTGAGATTATGGCAAGGAAGCAAGTGCATGAGTTTGGGTCATCGGTCTTTTAGGCGTAGCTTGCACTCTGGGCCTTAGAAACTCGCTAGTTTTAGAAAGAAGTGAAGATGCAAAAGTCGGTTTGTGTTGAATATCGGTAGTGTGAAGAACTTCCTCAGAAGCCGGTGCTTATACAGCAGCTCTGGACCCATCCAAGGTAGAGGCATCTGCAGGTTGCCTAGTCAAAGAAGAGTCTTGCGGCATATCGGACTCCTAACGGGTCTCGGTAGCGGCCTGCGAATCCATCGATGCAGGCATCAGGGGCTGCGAAAGCACCTCACTGAGTACCGGTGAACTGGTGACTAGCTTAAGCATTGTTGGCAGTTTTGGACCTGTGCGGTCTCGGTCTTTATCCTTACGTTTTTTTTCGGAAGATCGGTAGTTGGATGGTTTACCAAAGCCATTTCGGAATACGGAGATCGAGAGCGAAAGTATTTAGCTACAATAAGGGCTGAACAACGAACGGTTCGGGCGTTGAATAAAGCACAAAACCGGCAATGAGGGACGTCGTGGTCTGGGCCTAAACAGGTGACGCACCAAGAATGGAAATCTCACTGTGGTATTTGCTTTCCAGAGGCGAGACAATTGTTAACTTTTCCTGACACTGGTTAGAGCAAGAAAAAAGGATCCCAACATGGTACTTGGCTTTAGAAGACTTCAACTTCAATTTCGGAAATGAAAAACCCAGGTAGCGGTCGACAGGCACTCATGTGAACGGCTTCGACGTCAGGCTACTCGGCAAGAAAGACTGATGTAATGACGACGGCTGCTTGTTTTTAAACCACTGACGACCTGACATCAGTCCTGGAGTGGACAGCAACCGGCGCAGAAATACTAAGCCTCTGGTATTCGGGCCGACTGAGGGCTACCCCTGGCAGGATAACTCAACTGTGATGACTGCAACAGTGAAACATGAAGAACATTTGCTAACACAACATGCTTTGCATTAGCATGTGTTTTCTGAAGAACATGAAGTCTGAAACTGAAATAACTCATGAGTGAAAGCAGTGCAGTCCTCAATGATTTATCAAACAAAGTGTACATTTTATGAGACTGACAATAATATTAGAACAGAAACTAGGGACATTAGAATCAAAGGCAGCAGGTGGTGATTTGCAACTGCCAAAAAGAAAATAAAGCACTTTTTTTATGAGAAGCAGACTAAAATATGAGGGAAAATCAGGCACGGACAGTCTGCAAAGTCAGAAACAGTTGAAATATGAAGTTCCACCCCTGCAATGCAGAAAATTGCCAAATCACAAAGTCACTCTACCACAAATGAATTAAAGTAGTGATTGATAATGTATAGTATTCCACTTTCTGTGGTAACTCCTAAGCATCCCACCCTGATTGCATCCATTCATGCTCTTCTCTGCCTTATCCACCTTTAGACCCTTTGAGACTATTAATTCCAGGCAAGACACTTTATGTTTGTAATTAGATGACTTGATTGGGGTTGTGACTCTTCTGATGAAACGGAGACCATTTGTGCTGAAGCCTTTGCATACTCTTTGGCACACCCTGTATAAAGACAACAGATGCAGCATTCATTGTGGTCATTCTCTGACAATGAAAATACTCTGCAATCATTACTGTGTGGAAACGTGTTTCTTCTTTGTTGCACATACATTATCTATTCCAGTTTCCAAAGTATAAATGGGGTCACAGGATGTTGTTTAGTGATACACTACACTGGGCAATGTCAAAAGCTATATGTTGACAGCCATTGCTTCTAAAATTTCTTCCTAAAAATCACACATTATAACAACAAATGTATGTGAAGAACTAATTAAACAGCACCAGGTGCACATCTCATCTTTTTTGCTGAATAATTTGAGACATCAAAATAGTGGGGTGGTAAAGTCTCAAAATCAAGCACAATTTTAAATACAGCTCCAGTTCACATAAAGTTAATAGAGCAACAAATGTTGCCTCGACATGCGTTTTTTTGACATTACTGACCGCAATCCCTCAGTGATTCACCAGAAAAATCAAGTATTTTAAGAGGGTAACAGGACAAGGAAAAATCTGTGAAAAATCAGGTACATTCGTCTAAATCAAGCTGAGTTGAGGTATATACAGATGCATGTGACTAGGATGGGTTGCTGGTTTCATCAGGTATAGATAACATGCCCATTAAGTTTACTGACAGCTGTTTCTTTTCAAATGAAGATAGCACATACTGCAACTGTTAGGGTCTTTCAGTTTTTCCATTACAGCTCCACTTATATAACTAGTTATTATTGCATTTAGTCTGTCCAATAAACATTACAGTTTTGTTTAACATGCTTAAATTTGACAGAGATTACAGTATTTATCCAGTAATGGGACAGACTAAAATAGAAGTATTCATGGTAGCTGACTGGCCATGCCAGCTGGCACAACCTAGTGGAAGCTTTCCAGAGTAGTTCCTGTTTTCCAAACCTATGATTTTCTTTAGTGTGGAGTTGCCATAGCTCTTCCAGTTTTTTCAGGAGTCTTATTCAAAGGCTACAGAATGCAGCACAGCATTCAACAACAGGTCAATGAGGCACATAGTGGTAGAATGATCTCTCTGCACTAAGCAGGCACGCTTTTTAGAATGAGACGGACTACAGAGTATGATTCCTGACATTAGTACATACACAATAGTCAAGGTTTTGATTGCTGTCTACTACTGCCTTACATTTTTAATGACCGTTACTATTTTATGACTTGACTAACTAGTAATCATAGATCATGTTCACTATGAGAGCTCCAATAAAGCTAAATTTACAGCCACTATAGGGGCGGGCATTTACTACTGTACCAGGTATGTTATTTTTAGACCACCCTGGAGAACTTCATCCATCATGTTTTACTGAAGTACTTATATTTTCCCAATTTGCAATTATCAGAGTACCTAGTTATGTATGGCATATATTTTACTTTTACATTTGAGAAGAAAACTCTGAAAATAAACTGGCCCCAGTACAGAACTCAGCTAGACACCACTGGTAAATCCAGTGGGACAGACAGATAACTGTCCTCCAGACTTACTGTGCCCTGCTGCATACCCAGTGTTTTATACTTAATCCGTTAAATTAAGTATGGTTATTTAATGCAATTTTTCTATCAATTATTCCCTTGCATGGAAACAGTGAAGAATAACAGTACAGCACCTGTCATTTCTTCATCAAGTGCTGCTGTATCCTCTTCAAAGAATGCCACAAGACTGAAAATGTAAGATTCTGTTTCGTATATAACAGTAGTAGGCCCACTGTGTTATTCTAGATAAGTTTCATTAGGGTTCTCTCCATAATGTCACACAGAACAAAGAATAGGTGGATAAGTTTAAAACTGTGTAGCTAAAATATGACACTCCCCTCTCTGGACCTGTGCCATTACAAACTGTCACCACAAAGCAAGTATCATAGAAAAGCATTTTGTCCAGTTAATCACATTTTTTTATTTTTTTAGGGTGGAACACAACTGAGAAAACTTTCTTGATTAGATAGCAAGATCAAAATTTAAAAGTGGAGCAGATGACATTTAAACACTGGACATAGATAAAGCACTATGTATAAGGGGTAGAAAATAAGCTGTTGATTAAGTGGATCCTCAGCTTACTCAAAAGGCAAGAAAAAAAGCAGACTAGCGAACCAACTTTATCTGCCATCAGAATCCATGACTGTAACCTGTACTGGACTGAAGTATGACCATGTAGGCTTTACCAGAGTTTAAATTTATGGAAAAATGTTTACAGCTCACCCTACTGTTTCATGTAGCTTTCAATAACACTTGACTAATTAGAAAACTCTGAACACTTAGAGTGTCATAAGGACAGACTATTGCAGTGACTACTATAAGTGTCATCATGACTGGTGTATGGAAATAGCACCAGCAGAGGCCATTAGAAGTCTTATAAGCACATAGTACAAAAAATGTCACGGACAACATTGTCAATACTGCACAGGAAAGCAGATGATAAAAAATATTCAACATTAAACATTAAGGATAAAGACCTGCATCACTTGGCAGCCTACATAGTGAACATGACATTAATAAAGTGGATTAATCCACATTACGCAACCATCATAAATCCGTTTGTTCAAGCATTTCATAATGCAAACCCACAGCAACAAAATTTGGTCTCAAAGTAGTAATGACACTGTCAGCTTACAGTCTTACTATTCTGACTGTGGAAAATATTTTTCAAGAATGCAAAGTGCAAGGCAGCTGCTAAAGGTGAAGATGCAAAGCACACAATAGCTTTTTTGTATATTGTGAAATAAGATCTGCAAGATGGTCATAATCAGCTAGGTCTTCACTACAGAAGTTTTGTCTGCACAGAGTCAGGTTTACTTGTTTCTAGTTTCCAGTACTGACATATGCTACAAATGTAGAAGACTATTGTCTATTTTTCTCACTAAACCTGTTGCACATATACTTAGGAACTTGAGAAAAAGAGTTAAGTACTTGGCATCTGTGTTATCCTATGTCATTATTCCTAACAGTAGGGTCTTGGATCAGACATTAGATCTGAGCCGGCTACTTTAGCTTAGACAGATCCAAGGCTCCTCCCTCTCTCATAATCCACTGCTGCTCTCTAACCCTCAGATGGTGTTTGCTGACACAGTCTCTATGACTACAGCCAAAAAGGTAGAAAAGAAGATAGTCCTAGACCCAACACTCCAGCTTCCTCAGATGACCCAAAAAGGAAGGGGGATGGTGGGAGGGAAATGTGATGAATAATGACATAGAATAACAGAGATGCCAAGTTATGGTAAGTACATAACACTTTACCTGATGTTATCCATGTTATTAATCCTCATAGCAGGGCCAGAGTCTCCAGCTACTATTTACGCTGGGCGGCCTCAAGGAAGGACATGTTGAAGTACTGTGGAACCAAAAGAAGCCCTGTTCCTGGAAACCAAATCCAACTTGCAATGTAATATAAAGGTGTGAGGATTAGACCAAGTGTCAGCAGCACAAATATCGTCAATGGAGAGTCTGGCCATGAAGGTTGAAGAAGTAGCCACAGAACTAGTAGAATGAGCTCTAACCTTTCCTGGAACCACAAGATGCTTGTTGGTGTAGACTGTAGAGATATAGATGGAGATCCGTTTAGAGATAGTCACTTTAGAAACGGGAAGGCCACGTTTATTTCGGGAAAAGGCCACAAAGAGCTTGTCTGATTTGTGAAACTCCCTAGTCCTATGCAGATAAAAACACAATTGCCTGTGTACATCCAAAGTATGCAGAATGTACTCTCTTTTATTGGAATAATTGAGAAAAAACTGTACCTTGATATATTGATTCAGGCTGGATTCAGTGGCACCCTTGGGCAAAAAGGACTGATTTGTTTTAAGAGACACCATAGTCGGCCTTAGGCATAGGCCAACTAGGCAGCTGCCTAGGGCGCCGCTCTAGCAGGGGTGCTTTTTCAGTGTTTATTTGGTGTAGGTAGACCAGGATGGGGGCACCAGGTGGTGTGGTCGGGGGTGCCGTGGAGCTGTTTTGCCTTGGGCACCAGTTGACCTAAGGCCACTCTTGAGAGACACACTATCTTTGTGAAGCAGCATATACAGGGGAACAATTGAAAGGGCTTGCAGCTGGGACAGCCTCTTAGCCAGTGTTATGGCTACTAGGAAGGCCATTTTCCAGGACAAGAACTTGAAAGTACATGAACTAGTAGGTTTAAAGGGGCTCTGAATTTGAGATTGCAGCACTAAGGTTAGATCCCAAGGATGCAAGGGATCCTTAACAGGCAGTCTTAGAAGGAAAATGCCTTTCATGAAGGCTTTACAGAGTTTAGAAGAGAACACAGGTTCATTATTCTCATGAAAACTGGAAATCGTGGCTAACTGAAGCTTTATTATAGAAAAACTTGCCCCTTCCTGAAAAAGTGAGGATAAGAAAGTACAGTTGTGTACACTTACCATAAATGTAGATGTTCGAGTGTATTCACTGTTGCAGTCATTACATTTGGGTAATCTGCTGGCAGGTTGCCCTCAGTCGGCCTGAATAACAAAGTCTCGGGTCCTGCATCAGTTGCGGTCTCCTCTTCCATGACGTCAGGTCATCAGGGGTATAAAACATGCAGCCAACACCATTTTAATCAGTTTTTCTTGCCCCAGATGTCAGGTGCCCCCCAAATGGGGAGCAAATATATATATATATATATATATATATATATATATATATACATATAAAACTATAAATATATAAATGCACTTTAGAAAACATAAAATTTACCTTCAACTAAAAGCAAATACACCACAAAGGCTTTTGAGTATAGTGAAGGAAAGAAAAGGTATAGAAAGGGGGCTGGGAAAGAAAAGGTATAGAAAGGGGGCTGGCGGCTGTGTAATCCAGACTGCAACAGTGAATACACTCGAACATCTACATTTATGGTAAGTGTACACAACTGTACTATGTTCTTCATGTTTCACTGTTGCAGTCATTACATTTGGGTAAAATCCCAAAGCTGTGGATGGGAGGATGGAATTAAACAGTATTAGGAGCAGCTATATGGCCCTGCAGGACTGCAGTGGCAAAGCCTGCCCTGGATTTATAAAAGAGAGGTAAATGGTAATGCTTTGTGAATGTATGAACTGAGCTCCCAAGTAGCAGCTTCTAGAATATCTCTGGTAGGGACCCCTCTGAGAAAAGCTGCTGAAGTAGAGGCAGCCCTGGTGGAATGGGATCTGATCCCCTTGGGCACAGGTTTACCATGGTGCAAGTAGCAGAAACAAATGCAATGGCTTATCCATTTAGAAATACTCTGCTTTGATATAGCCTTCCCCTCTGATCCTGCAGAAAATGCCACCAGTAGTTGCTCAGACTTTCTTAGAGTTTTTGTCCTGTTTAAGTAGAATCTTAGTTGTCTGTGTACATCCAATGAAAGCAGAATCCGCTCCTCCTTGTTCTGCGGATTTGGGAAGAAAGTTGGCAGGTGAATGGTCTGGTTAAGAGCCACACTGGATACCACCTTAGGCATAAAAGAAGGATTGGTCCTCAGGGCCACCCTGTCCGGGTAAAAAATAATGAAAGGCTCCACTGCCATGAGAGCCTGTAGTTCTGAAACCCTTCTAGCTGAAGTGACTGCCAAAATAAAGGCCGTCTTCCAAGACAGAAATTTTATATCCGCAGTAGCTGCTGGTTCAAAAGGAGGTAGGGTGAGTTTTTCCAGCACAAAATTGAGGTCCCATGCAGGACTTGGCGCTCTCCTGGGAGGCCTTAATTTTTTGGCCCCTCTGAGGTACTGTTTTAGCAGAGGATGAGAAAAGAGGGGAGGCTCTGTGTTGTAATGAGCCGAGATGGCAGAGGCATGGATTTTTATTGAGGAAAAAGATAGGCCCTTGTGAAGCATCTCAGTTAAGTATTGCAAAATCTGAGGAATATCGGGGTTTGCTGTGTCTATTCCTTGTGCTTGGTTCCAATCACAGAACCACTTCCATTTATCAGCATAAGATTTTCTAGTACTAGGCCTTCTGGCCTCCAAAATGCAATCCAACACAGGTTTACTGAGAGGTGTGGTTGTTGAAATTAGTTGATTATCCATGCTGCAAGATTCAGAGTTTGGAGCTGAGTGTACAGAATTTGATAGTTCTGCTGAGACAATAGGTGAGGTGTTTGAGGCAAGTACCATGGAGGAAGGTGTGACATATTCCTTAGAAGCGGGTACCAGTGTTGGTGAGGCCAGTCCAGAGCAATTAGAATCATTTTTGGTTTTTCCTGTCTGACTTTTAGTAAGACCTTGGAGAGTAGAGGCAGAGGGGGAAAGGCATAGACTGATACGTTTTTCCAGCTGAAGGATAGAGCATCCATTTTCCATGCTTTTTTGTGATGAGTTCTTGTGCAGAATTTGTCCAACTGATAGTTTTGGGGAGAGGCAAATAGATCTGTGTCTGGGCTCCCCCATTTTTGTGTTAAAATCCTGAAGATTTGTGGATCCCGTTTCCATTCGTGCGGGTCCATAAGATTTCTCCTTAGGTTGTCTGCCAGAGTATTTTGCTTTCCTGGCAGGAATTGTGCTTGAAGATGTATTTGGTAAGTCAAGGCTGTGTTTCACAAGGCCATGGCTAGTCTGCAAAGGGGGTAGGAGTTGGTACCCCCCCCCTGCTTATGTACCACTTAACTGTGGTGTTGTCCGTCTTTATCAATAGTTGTCCTGGATGAAGGAAGTCCATGAAGGCTGTCAGAGCATTTTGAACAGCTAGCATTTCTTTCTGGTTGATATGTAGATGCATTTGGTTTGGGCTCGATTTGTCCTGAATGCATCTCCCTGCGAGGTGGGCCCCCCAAGCATTGTCTGATGCATCTGTAGTTAGTGTTTGGGTGGCAGGGGATAGAATAAATGACAGTCCCTTGTTTTGGTGACATGTCTCTGCCCACCAAAGAAACTCCTGTTGCAGGCAGGGAATGAGTGGAATCATTGTTTCCAGGCTGTGACAATGTTGACTCCATAAGATTTTTAGATACCATTGAAGTTTACTCATATGCAGTCTTGCATTTGGAATTAGTAGAATGCAGGATGCCATGAACCTCAACACCTGCAGAATTTGTCTTGCAGATAGCTGGATTTTTGTTGCCATTTGTTTGAAGTATGTTGTCAATTGAATTTGCTTGTCTGGCGTGAGGTAAGCCATCTGGGCAGTTGTATTCAAGCTTGCACCCAGGAATGTAATTATTTGAGAGGGTACCAGTTGTGATTTCTTTTCATTTATGGTGTACCCTAGGCATGCTAGAAGCCTTTTTACAAATGCCAGATGTTGAAGAAGTGTGTCCTTGTCCTCTGCCTGAATGAGACAATCGTCCAGATAAGGATAAACTTGAATGTTTCTTTGTCTGCAAAATACAATTACTTGTGCCAGGCACTTTGTAAAGACCCTGGGCGCAGTAGATAAGCCAAAGGACATTGCAAAGAATTGGTAATGCAAAAAGCCTGCTTTGAAGTGGAGGTATCTTCTGCAAAATTTCCTTATTGGGATACGCAGGTATGCCTTTTTAAGTCTAGAGTTACCAACCAGGCATTCTTGCCTAGCATAAGCAGTAGCTGTTGTAAAGGCAGCATTTTGAATTTTGGAATGTCCAGGAACGTGTTTAGAATTGATAAGTCCAGAATTGGACGCCATGATTTGTCTTTTCTGGGTAAGAGGAAAATCCTTGTCCTTTTTCACTTTCTGGTACTGGTTGAATAGCCCCCATATCCATGAGGGACATGACTTGTTTCTGGGCCTATATAAACCTTCTTTCCCCATCTATCCAGCGCCCTGGAATCTCTATCAGAAGGGGTAGGATTTTTGGCTGTAGAAGCCTTAACACCCTTGGGACCCTGAGAAATAGTATCAGGATCAGCCGCAGGATTTTTGAACAGAAATTTGTGGGAGTCAGGAACCCTGTAATATCTGTCTAGCTTACTAGGAGCCGGAGGCAGGGAATCAGGAGCCATGCTTGATTCCGAGAACACATCATCAACAATGTCTAATACAGGAGGTATTACCAAAGGCCTATGCTGAGGAAGAAGAAGAAAATCCCTAAGCCTCTTTTTTGATTCTGAGAAGTCCTGACTCTCCCAGTGAAAATGTTCCCTTAAAGTATGCAAAGTCCAAAAGAGTAATCGTCAGGAGGAGAAGCAGAAGGGATGGATTCCTCTGCATCAGAGTCCTCATAAGGTGGAATAGAAAATTCCAGATCAGAAGAGGAATCAGAAGAAATGGAAACCTGATCTGAAGATTCATAATCAGTGCCTTGCCTAGGCCTCTTAGCGGAGGGAGGGGTTGGGAACCCCTGATCAAGGTAATTAAATCCTCAGCCATTTTGATAATTTGTTTTATAGGCATAGGGGCATGAGCACGTGGCTCATGCATCGGTTTTTTAGACACAGAAGTTGGTTTTGGCCTAGTTTTTGATGATGTTGTTGGTTTCATATACAAATGTTGAGGCCTGAAAACACCCTCAGAAGCCGGTGCCTGCTCAGCGGCTCAGGACCCATCCAAGGGAGAGACATCCGTGGGTTCAATACTTGCAGAATCTCGCGGCATACTGGACTACGAATGAGTCTCAGTAGAGGCCTGCGACTCAAAATAACGGGTAACAGGGGCTGCGAAAGCGCCTCACTGAGTACCGGCGAACCGGCGACTGGCTTAGGAGAAGCTTCGTCAGTTTTGGACCAAAATATTTAGAAGCAAAAATATACCGACGCTTAATAGCGCGTTGGTTAAATTTAGCACAAAACCGACAGCAAGGCACGTTGTGATCAGGGCCTAGGCAAGGAATACAGTACAAATGAAAATCCTGATGAGGTATTTGCTCCCCACAAGTAATGCAATTATTAACTTTTACTGACATTGGTAAGAAGCAAGAAAAAGTTTCCCCAACAGGGTGCTTAGCTTTAGTTTGAAGACTTCAGTTCTGAAACTCGAAAATGAAAATTTCAGGAGTCGGCCGACTGGCACTTGCAAACTGCTTCTCCTTCGGGCATGGCACGGCAAGAAAGACTGATTACAATGGCATCGGCTGCATATTTTATACCCCTGATGATGTGACGTCATGGAAGAGGAGACAGCAACCGACGCAGGACTCAAGACTTTGTTATTCAGGCCGACTGAGGGCAACCTGCCAGCAGATTACCCAAATGTAATGACTGCAACAGTGAAACACGAAGAACATCAATAGAATATCAGGCACAGAAGAAGAAAAGAGGTCCAGATTCCTGCTCTTAGTCCAGATAGAGAACCTTTTCCATTTACTACTGTAGACTATTCTGGTGGAACGTTTTTCAGGAGGCTAGGATAATATTCTTGATGGGGAAGCTAACCTAGACTGTTTCAAAATCACTGGAATAGGAGAAACCATGCGTTAAGACGAAGGGTCCGAAGACTGGAAAGAGGGAGCCCAAAGGATGGGAGATCAGATCCTTAAGTGGATCCAGTATCCAAGGAGGATATTTCAGATGAGACTTTAGGAAGGGAAACCACGCCTGATGAGGCCAGAAAGGGGAAATGAGGATAAGGGATGTCTTCAGGTGTCACACTTTCAGCAAAACTTTGGGGATAAGAGGAATAGGAGAGTAAACGTAGAGGAGACCCGGGGGCCAATAATGGACTTGAGCAGCAGTTGGTGACTCCCTGGGTGGGGGGGGGGTCAGGGTGAAGTACATGCTGCATTTGTTGTTCATAGGGGAGGCAAAGAGATCACAGCATGGTTGACCCCAACGATCGAAGATCTGCTTCACCACTGTCAGATTAGAGACAACTCATGAGGACTCAATATGGTTCTAATGAGTTTGTTGACCAACATAGAGTCCCTGGGTTGATGTGCTGCAAGAAGAAAGCACCCTTAAGACATCGCCCATTCTCACACTCTCATGGCCTCTCTGCACAACGGGTAAGATAGTGTCCCCCATTTGCTAATGTACCAGACATCCATCTGAATTGCTACTGTCCCCAAAGGGAGGCCTTCCTGAAAGGCTTGCAACATTGGAAGGACTGCTCTCATCTCCAAGACATTTATGTGCAATTTGGTCTCTATGGGGGACCACATGCCTTGAACTGTTCTCCTCTGGAAATGCTCCCCCACTCCAACAGGGAAGCGTCCGTGGTCACAGTGAGCTTGGGCAGAGGGAGTGAAAAGGGCCTGCCTAGACTGAGATCCTGAGAGTGAAGCCACCAAAGAAGGTGCCATCTGCACACTGTCGTCAATTTTATGGACATGGACATAGGTTGAGACAGAATGGACCACTGAACCGCCAAGGTCCACTGTACAACATGCATATGGCACCTTGCTAATGGCACAAGATGTATGGCCACGGCCATGGATCCTAGGGTCTGAAGAATTAAGTGGGCTGGAGGAATCAAAAGCTCCACTTGACTCACATGACCTGCTCCCAGATCAGCTGTACTCTGTGAGGAGGTAATGCTGCAATCTCTGACACGGAGTCTAGCTGGACTCCTATGAACTCTAATTTTTGCGTCGGAACTAGACTTGAACAGGTGTAGGACATACTGGATGGCTTGTTATAGTTGATGCCTTGTGGGTGCCGTGAGGAGCAGATCATCAAGGTATGGAAACACCTGGAATCCCTGCAGCCTCAGGTGAGCTGCTACCACTGCCATATATTTGGTAAACACCCAGGGGGCTGTGGTGAGTCCAAAGGGCAGGGCTCTGAACTGGTAATGATTGGCCCCTAATCAGAAGCGAAGATGTCTCCCCGGCCACCTGTCTATCTTGATGTGATAGTAGGCATCCTGGAGATCCACTAAGCGCATCCAGTTGCCCTTGCATAAGAGAGTCAGAATGGATTGAAGACTGACCATCTAGAACTTGGACTTCTTGAACAATAGATTCAACTCGCTGAGGTCCAGAATACGATGCAGGTCCCTGCTCTTTTTTGGCAGTAAAAAGAAGTGAGAGTAAGTTCCGGATCCTCATTGTCCTGCTGGGACCTCTTGGATGGCTGTTTTTTGAAGTTATAAAAAGTACAGTTGTGTACACTTACCATAAATGTAGATGTTCGAGTGTATTCACTGTTGCAGTCATCACATACAGGTTATCTGCCTGCAGGTAGCCCTCAGTCGGCCCGAATACCAGAGTCTTGGCATTTCTGCATTGGATGCAGTTGCTTCTTCCATGACATCAGGTCGGCAGGGGTATAAAACAGGCAGCCAACGCCATTACATCAGTTTTTTTTGCCCCAGATGTCAGAAGCCCCGCAAATAGGAAGCTAGTATATGGTGTGGACCACCACCAGTAAAAAGTAAATACCCTTGCCATATAAAATGGTCATATAGAGGATAGTGGAGTAAGAAAAGGTGACATTGAAAATATTACTGAATGCAGGGAGTGTAAGTGGATTGTGAATCACCGTGCTGATACTGAGCCTGGCTTGAATAACATAATTCCTCTGAAACCTATACTAAAAGCTAGAAGACCAACTATTGGTTAATATGGAGGTGTGTCTGGCTTAATAATTCATGATTGGTTACACTCCTCAAAAGCAAAAAGCATAGGAAATAGAACACCCTCAATTGAGAAGGAAGAGGATTGGTGCATTCAAACAGCTGATTGACAGGGTGATGATTGAATGATTCTTCCAACAGTAAAGGAAGTAAGAACTATAAAAAGGAACTTCCAGTCCCAATCTCTACGATCTGAAGAAGATACCGAAAGCGCTTATTGTTTGGAATACAGAGGGACTGTTTTATTCTATACCAAGATTTTAACTCGACATGAAGATTTTAATAATTTTTTCTACAATAAAAGGATTTTAACTGCCACTAAAGCCAGAAGCTCCTATTTGAACTGTTTGATTGCTTAAGTTATAATTACAGTTTGCTACAGTTTTACAGCAGCTACTACATCTTCAGTGTGGATACTTTGTATATCAGACTTGAAAGACTGGACACCTTGAAACCATCATTTCGCTACAGTGTAACTGCATTCACAGCGTGGATATCTTGTAAGTGCATTTAATTGAAGCATTGGAAATTCATGCAAGTTTTTATATATATGCTGCACTTTTACAAGTTTTATATCATTTAATTATGCTACCTATGTCTCAAGAGAATCATACTTCATTGGCCATCGTTGTACAGTGCTTCATTTTGAGTATTGTTTTTACTTGTTACTGATAGCTGTACTTTAGCATTCAGAGATACGCTCATTACATCATATAGAGGATAGGTAGAAAGGATAGAGAAAAAACAGGGGGGCTGGAGGGAAGGAAACCAGGACTGCAACAGTGGATACACTCAAACATCTACATTTATGGTAAGTGTACACAACTACGTTATGTTCTTCGTGTTTCACTGTTGCAGTCATCACACTTGGGTTGATTCCCAAAGCTGAGGAAGGCTGAAGGCATTCAGGAGGGGTTAGGGCTGGCAAGCAGGCCTTGTAAGACTGCTGTAGCAAATCCAGCTCTGGATTTAGAGAAAATAGGTAAGTGGTAATGCTTGGTGAAGGTGTGTACAGAACTCCAGGTTGCAGCTTCCAGAATGTCCTTGGTAGGGACTTCCCTGAGAAATGCTGTAGAGGTGGAAGTATCCCTAGTGGAATGTGTTCTGATCCACTGTGGGGTAGGTTTTCCATGGTGCTTGTAGCAGAAATGGATGCAGTGTGCTATCCATTTGGAAATGGTTTGCTTTGAAATGGCCTTGCCCTCTGCCCCTGTAGTAAAGCTGACTAGCAGTTGGTCAGATTTTCTGAAAGAATTGAATCCACTCAATTACTTAAAATTCTTCGGTTCCACCAATAAGTGCCCACAACTGCCAAGATGATAGTTCCACAATTTATTGTCACTAAACGAATGAAACGTACAAACGATACTATACGCACATTGAAACACTAAACATACTTGAACCACAGCAAAAACGATACAATGTTAAGCGCTTTCAGCCAAAACAGCTGGCCTTCATCAGAACTGGGGCGTATTGCTATTACACTGATTAAATAACTTCATTGGCGCCAAGTTTATATTCACTCTCCTTAAAGTTATACTAACCATATATTACATATATCACATATATATATCCGTAAATTTCATTAATATACATTATATCAAAACACTATTAAAAACAAAATAAAAATATAAAGTAAAAATATATATGTATGTTTATATTTTTAACAATAGTTATTTTATTGTGACATGACCTTTTGAACGTTATTTAATGTTGCCTTAATGCTGCTAAGAATGTTTATGTAATCTAGATATAATAATTTAAAGAACAACTAAAATAATTAGGGAAAATTTATAATTTATAAATTAATAACTATCATATAAATAAGGGCTTAACTATTATTACCAGTTATATATATACAAAATCATTACTGTTCAAATTACTGACTAAATGCTAAATAATTAATTATTAGTCGATAAATAAATATATACTAAATAATTATTTAGATAATAAATACATTAAAAAATCATAAATACATTAAAAGTTCTTTAAAAAATTCATAGAACATTGTTTGTGCAAATTTCTATAATTTTTATTACAAATTTGGATAAATTACTTTTAACACTATAATAGGGATTTTATTGAAATACTTTCATTTAATCCTGGTGGTGTGGTGTGGTGGCATCCAACCATATTTGCCACCATGTCTCCTTATATGCCAGTATACTCTTAAAATCACCACCTCTCGGATCTATTTCTATTATATCAAGTATACTAAACTTGAATTGGTATTCATTCCCTTTACTTTCTACATGTCGATATAAAGCATTCATTCTATCCTTAGTCCTAATACTATAAATGTGGTCATATATGTGTTTCTTAATACATCTTTCTGTTCTACCAACATAAAAACTTGGACATATCTCACATTTAGCCAAGTATATCACCATTTTAGTATTACAATTTCCTTGTTTGCATTGTATAATAGTTCTATGTCCATTCTGTAATATTATCTTGTTGTTCTGTGACATATAGCTACATTGATTACATGATCCACATTTCCTGCTTCTATTATTGTTATATATAAAATTTATTTTCCTATCAATATTATTATATTGCATTAAAAGCTTCATATTACTTCCCATTTTATAAACAAAATTAGGCTTAGTACATAATATTCTAACCAGATTCATATCTGTACTGAATAAATGCCAAAATTTATAGATAATTCTTTTAATTTTATCCACTCCATTGTTGTATTGTAAAATACATACTCTTTCATACTTGGAAACTAATTTGTTATTAAATATATTATTACTAAATGAGTTCTCTGCTCCCAATAAGGGCTTATATTTAATATTCCATTGTCCTATAACATATTCAATAACCTCATTCATCATATCCATAGGATATCCTCTTTGTGCAAATAATTTTTTAATAAAATTTAATTCACTTTTCATCTCATCATAGTCCGATACCATTCTAGCTGCACGAATACATTGTTTTTTAAAGACATTATATTTAACTTTATTAGGATGGCAGCTAGAATAGTCCAAGTAATTATTAGAGAAGGTACATTTCCTATGTATTTTTGAATAAACTTTACCTTGGTCATGGTAAATATATGTATCCAAGTATGGTAAACCTTTTTTGTTATAGGAGTGTGTAAATTTCAAGTAATCACTACTATTGTTAAGAAAATCTATAAATAATAGCAATTCATTCTGTTCTCCTTCCCATATGATATATATGTCATCCAGGAATCTGGAATAATATTTTATATGTTGAAAATATTTACTGGGGAATGCTATAGTATCTTCCCAATGCAGCATAACCTGGTTGGCATAGATGGGGGCACAAGCTGCCCCCATAGCAACCCCCCTGGTTTGCTTAAAATATTCTCCCTCGAAGTAAATGAAATTATTGTCCAATATTATTGACATCATCTCTACTAATAAACATATTTCATCTCATTCTAGGTTGGTATGTCTCAATAGGCTACTATTAAAGGCTTCCAAACCTTCTTGTTTTGGAATGCAGGAAAATAAGTCAATAACATCAATTGTCACTATTATGGTATCACTATTCGATATTGCTTTAACAGGGAAATTAGATAAAAAGACCCATGAATCCTTCATCATATGTTTAATGGCCGAATACATATCCTTTAACTTTATATCAATATATTTACCCATAGGGAATGTTTTAGAATAACTGCCAGATACTATTGGTCTAAAGGGGGGGTTGTTAGTATCTTTATGTACTTTAGGTATACCTACCAGGGTAGCTACCTTAGGAAATTTTACCTTGATAAACTTGTATATTTCATCAGTAATTCTACCTTCTAAGAGGTATTCTTCTATATATGAGTCTATATGCTGATAAGCTATATTTAATTCATTTAATGAGATTGTCTCATAATTCCCAGTTAAATATAGTATATCATATATTTTCTTTATATACTGTATATTATCATATAAGACTATACCTCCCCCTTTGTCTGGTTTCATTATTCTAATATCACTTTCATGTTTAATTTCATAAAGCAATTGTAATTCGTCATATGATAAATTTTTAATATTTGTACCCTGTTTCAAGTAATTATACTCCTGATATATTTCTCTTGTAACTACCTTGTCAAACACATCTACAACAGGGTGATTGGGTGGCGTAAACATACTCCTAGTATTTATTTGATTATCAACTCCCTTACTTACAAATTTATAATCATTTTTAGGTACATTATCAAAAAATATATCCAAATTTATCTTCCTAATATATTTCTTAAAATCAATTAATACTTCAGTTAAATTAAATTTAGGATTAGGTATGAATTTCATACCTTTCTCAAATAAGTGAAAATGAACAGTTTTAATGGTTGTATTAGAATAGTTATATATATTAAAATTATTATAAGAATAAATATTCCCTTTAATAATAATTTGATTATTACTATTTTCTGCTAATTTATCAACATTTATATTATTATTACATTGTTTATTATCATTATTATTATTATTATCTGAAATATTATAAGACTTTGTGCTATCAATTTCACTTCTATGTAAAAAAACTACTTCTTTGTCTGTTAATACTGGTTGTAATTCTTTTTCCTGTAAAAATTCTTTCTGATTGGTTCTCTGATATGGTTGACCTATATCTCTTGGATATCTCTGAAAATCCTGTCCCATATATTGTCTTCTTAATCCACATTGGTCCTGATTATTATTATTATTATTTCTACTATTATTATATTTATATTTATTGTAGACAGTGTAACCTTGTGCATCACACATCCGGGGACTGGGCCAATTATAAGCTGTACTTTTATTATATTGCTCCCTGTCCCTTACCAATTTATTCTGTTTGCGTTGGCATATTTTAACAACCCATTTCTCAGCTTCCACAAATTGTCTATTACATAATTTTTCCCATTCCTTAAATAATAAATCATTCATAATACAGACATTAAGTTTTTCAGCTTCTTGTATCAGCATACTCAATCTCTCATCATTATACTTAACTAATAATCTCATATAATTAAATCCACACTCATCAAATAACATATTAAATTCATGTTTACCAGTATTAGTCAGATCTAAACCCATGGGTAACTTAAAAAATCTAAGCCCCATGGGAACTATCTTGTTATCTATACATTTTGATAAATACACATTGTTGTTACCACACCACCAGGATTAAATGAAAGTATTTCAATAAAATTCCTATTATAGTGTTAAAAGTAATTTATCCAAATTTGTCATAAAAATTATAGAAATTTGCACAATGTTCTATGAATTTTTTAAAGAACTTTTAATGTATTTATTATCTAAATAATTATTTAGTATATATTTATTTATCGACTAATAATTAATTATTTAGCATTTAGTCAGTAATTTGAACAGTAATGATTTTTGTATATATATAACTGGTAATAATAGTTAAGCCCTTATTTATATGATAGTTATTATAAATTTTCCCTAATTATTTTAGTTGTTCTTTAAATTATTATATCTAGATTACATAAACATTCTTAGCAGCATTAAGGCAACATTAAATAATGTTCAAAAGGTCATGTCACAATAAAATAACTATTGTTAAAAATATAAACATACATATATATTTATACTTTACATTTTTATTTTGTTTTTAATAGTGTTTTGATGATATAATGTATATTAATGAAATTTACGGATACATATATATGTGATACATGTAATATATGGTTAGTATAACTTTAAGGAGAGTGAATATAAATTTGGCGCCAATGAAGTTATTTAAACAGCGTAATAGCAATATGCCCCAGTTCTGATGAAGGCCAGCTGTTTTGGCTGAAAGCGCTTAACATTGTATCGTTTTTGCTGTGGTTCAAGTATGTTTAGTGTTTCAATGTGCGTATAGTATCGTTTGTACGTTTCATTCGTTTAGTGACAATAAATTGTGGAACTATCATCTTGGCAGTTGTGGGCACTTATTAGTGGAACCGAAGAATTTTAAGATTTTCTGAAAGGTTTAGTTCCATCAAGGTAGAACCTGAGCTGTCTGTGCACGTCCAAGGAGTTCAGGATCCTCTCCCCTTTATTTTGAGGATTAGGGAAGAAGGCTGGCAAATGGATGGCTTGGTTTACAGCCACACTGGAGACCACCTTAGGCAGAAAGGACAGGTTAGTCCTGAGGGAAACCCTGTCAGCATGGAAAATAATGACGGGTTCCACAGCCATTAGTGCCTGCAACTCAGACACTCTTCTAGCTGAGGTTATGGCTAAAAGCAAGGCCGTTTCTAAGAAAGGAATTTTAACTCTGCTGAAGCGTTAGGTTCAAAAGGGGGGGAGCGTGAGCTTTTCTAGTACAAAGTTAAGGTCCCAGGCAGGGATGGGTGCTCTCCTAGGGTGCCTTAAGTTGTTAGCCCCTCTCAGAAACTGTTTGATGAGAGAGTGAGAAAATAGAGGTGGCTCAGTATTACAATGAGCTGAGATGGCAGAGGCATGAATCTTAATGGAGGAGAAGGATAGGCTTCTGTGGCGTAGCTCTGCTAGGTAATAGAGGATTTGAGGTAAGGAGGGCATACCGATGTCCTTTTCAGCATAGGATTTTCTAGTACTAGGCCTTCTGGCCTCAAGAATGACGTCCAGCACCTGAGGGCTGCTGGTGAAGTATTCAGGGGATAAGCCAGGCTGCAAGGTTTAGGGTTTGCAGCTGTGGATGCAAAATCTGTCCCTCCTAAGACAGCAGGGAAGGTGACTGATGCAGGTGCCAGGGTGGCACTGTTGTCAGACTGCGTAAGAGTGGGTACCTGTGCTGGTGTGGCCAATGTGGGGCAATACGAATTGCCCTTGGGCTGTCCTGTCTGATCTTAAGTAGTATCTTTGAGAGGAGGGGCAGAGGGGGAAAGGCATAAATTGAGAGGTTTGCCCATTTGAAGGATAAGACATCCAACTTCCAGGACCTGCTGTGAGGGTTCTTGGTGCAAAATTTGCTCAACTGGTGGTTCTCAGGGGAGGCAAAGAGGTCCACCTCTGGTGTTCCCCCACCTCTGGATTAGAAGGTTGAAGGTGTTGGGCTCCAATTTCCACTCATATGGGTCCAGGAGATTTCTGCTTTTGTCGTCTGCCAGTGAATTCTGTTTGCCTGGCAGGAACTGAGCTTGCAGATGCACTTGGTTGCTCAAGGCTGTGTTCCACAGGGCCATGACTAACCTGCAGAGTGGGTAAGAATGGGTTCCCCCCTGCTTGCTCAAGGCTGTGTTCCACAGGGCCATGACTAACCTGCAGAGTGGGTAAGAATGGGTTCCCCCCTGCTTGTTTATGAACCACATAACTGTGGTGTGTCTGTTTTCATCAGCAGCTGTCCTGGAAGGATTAGGTATCTGAAGGCTGTCAGAGCATACTGTACAGCTAACATCTCTTTTTGGTTGATGTGCAGGAGAATTTGTCCTGGGCACCACTTTCCCTAAATGCATTTGCCTGCCATGTGAGCCCCCCATGCATAGTCTGATGCGTCTGTAGTCAGGGTTTGGGCAGCGAGGGGTTGAGTGAAAGGCAGTCCCTTGTTGTGGCTGCATGCTTCTGCCCACCAAAGGAACTCTGCCCTTAGACAAGGAATGATCGGAATGACTGTTTCCAGGTCCTGAAAATGTTGGCACCAAAGACTTTTTAAGTACCATTGAAGTTTCCTCATATGCAGTCTTGCATATGGAATTAGCAGAATGCATGAGGCCATGAACACTAGGGCTTGCAGTATTTTCCTTGCGGATAGCTGGGTTTTGGTGGCCATGTAGTAGTTGATCAAATAGATCTATTTTTTTGGAGTGAGAAAGGCCATCTGGAAAGTTGTGTTCAAGCTTGCACCCAGGAATACAATTTTTTGACTGGGCATCAGTTGTGATTTCTTTTCGTTAATGGTGTATCCCAATGAAGATAGAAGTCTTTTTACAAATACCAGGTGTTGAAGTAGTAATTCTTGACTGTCCACCTGAATCAGGCAATTATCCAAGTATGGGAAAATTTGGATATTTCTCAGCTTGCAGTATGCAATGGATGGAGCCAGGCACTTTGTGAATACTCTGGGCGCAGTAGATAAGCCAAAGGGAAGTGCAGAGAACTGATAGTGCAGAGAGCCTGCCCTAAAGCGGAGATATCTCCTGCAAGACTCCCTTATGAAGATGTGCAGATAGGCTTCTTTTAAGTCTAGGGTGGCTAACCAGGCATCCTTGGCTAGCATAGGAAGAAGCTGTTGCAGGGTTACCATTTTGAATTTTGGGACCACCAGAAAGGTGTTGAGAATTGATAGATCCAGGATTGGGCGCCAAGCGCCCTCTTTTCTGGGCACCAGGAACAGTCTGGAGTAGAAACCCTGTCCCCTTTAATCTACTGGAACAGGTTGGATGGCCCTGATATTGAGCAGGAAATGTACTTAGTTTTGAGCCTCAGCCCACAGGTTTGGAGGAAGGTCTGGAAACCTGCTTGGGGTTGGCAGGGAATGTTAGTAGAATCTGTATCCCTGGGATACAATGTTTAGAACCCACCGGTCCTGAGTAATGGACATCCAGTTTTTGGCATGAAGGGCAAGTTTTCCTCCTAGGGGCGCAAATAGATGGGCAGGGCTGGGAAGGATAATTGACAAGTCATTATGAACTTTTACCATAAGGGGGTGGCTTGTCACTCCCTATTTTTGAGGTGGGAGCACTCCATTGTTTAGATCTCTGCATACCCTGAGACTGTAGTCTTGGTGGTCTGGTTCCCCTGGGTTTGGACTGAGAAGGCCTGGAAGGGGCTGGAAAGGACCATTTTTTTTAGGCCAATGCCTACTGAATCTAGGTGGCTGCACTTGTAAGAATCCTTTAACAGTTTGCATAGATTTAGCTTTTTCTTCGATCTTTTTAAGAACCTCTTCTGCTTTGGTACCAAACAAACGGTCCTGATTTACAGGAGCGTCTAGTAATTTTGATTTGACATGGTCTGGCAAGGTTTGTTCCTTCAGCCAAGCATGCCTTCTCAGTACATATCCAGTGACTGCAGCCCTGCAAGATGCTCCTAGGGCATCAAAGCCACACTGCAAAGTATGCATTAACTCTTGTAAATTGTAGAGAAAACAAAGCAGCACCGGGTAAAGAGTCTCTTCACATTAGCAAAAGTCAGTATCCAAGAAACAAAAAAGGCTCACCACGACCACTTAAAAATACTGTTCTTTATTCCACTGCAGTAAAAGTAAGCGCTTTCACGTTGCCAGAACGCTTCTTCAGACTTCAATAACTACTATACAAAATGAGTAACTATATATAGTGTTCAAATAGACACACCTTAACAATTAGGTCTTTAATAATTGAACCAATTAAGAAATTTTTTCTTTTTTTAAGGAGGTAATCAATAGGAATTGGAATATTCTAACGGGTGATGAGAGGATAACACAGATAGTAGGGGAGAGACCAAGTTTCTCATATAAAAATACTAAACTAAACTACTATGTTATGAGAATAATAGTAGAGATTTGGTTAAATCTGATAGAAAAGGGACGTTACCATGCAGGAACTGCAATCATTGTAGTTTTATGTCTAATATGAATAATTTTAGACATCCTGACACTACACAAATATATGATTTTAATTTCTATGCAGACTGTAAATCACGTGATGTGGTGTATGTTGCTGTATGCCAATTATGCTCATGTTTTTATGTGGGAAAAACCAACAGGAGTTTAAGGGAACGAGTTAGGGAGCATATTTATGCTATTAACAAAGAAAATGAAACAAATGCCCTAGCTTGTCATGTATTGCAAAAAGGCACTCAACACACTTTTAAGTTTACTGTACTTGAGTTAATAAAGAAGTCTAATAGATTGGGAAACATTAAGAATTATACTGAAGAAAGAGAGAATAAATGGATAATAAGACTACAAAGTTTTAAGGGGCATGGTCTAAATGAAAGGGTCACTCTAAAACCCTTCTTAGCTGCCCGTTCTTATAAGCATTAGTTTGTTGTCTAATTATTTTAAGAGCATAAAATATTTAATGGTGCATTTTTTTTTATATATATATTTTTTGTACATAGATTTTTGTATACGTCTCTTGTCACATTTATATGTGTTTTTATTTTTATTTTATACATAGGTACAGGAGATATTTATATATATGAGGGTATTTCTTAGGTATTTTTTAGGTTCTTTCTTCTTAAAGAAAAAGAAAAAATGTTTTAATTGGTTCAATTAAAGACCTAATTGTTAAGGTGTGTCTATTTGAACACTATATATAGTTACTCATTTTGTATAGTAGTTATTGAAGTCTGAAGAAGCGTTCTGGCAACGTGAAAGTGCTTACTTTTACTGCAGTGGAATAAAGAACAGTATTTTTAAGTGGTCGTGGTGAGCCTCTTTTGTTTCTTGGATACTGACTTTTGCTAATGTGAAGAGACTCTTTACCCGGTGCTGCTTTGTTTTCTATACAATTCAGTAATTTTTGTCTTTGCGGCTCTGGGACATGGCTGAAAGAAATATGAATGATTCAAGCCAGATGACTGGTCTTAAAAGAGTTATAGAGATGTCAATGAACCCTCTTCTGAAATATACCAAAAACGAGTTAACAAGAGATGGACATTGTATTCCGAATATTCAGAAGAATATTGAGGTTATTCAGCTCACTCGTAAATTAGAAGACACTATGCATAAATTGAGAGGTACTCAGTGGCAACGACATCATATGGATGCCTGTCTATCTTTTAAGGTAATACCTCGAGGGTTAAGAGTGCTGAAGATGCCCACCTTTGGCACTACTTACCCAGAATTGCTTACTAAATGGCAGAAATTGAATATGGATACAAGTTTTACTTGTATAAAATTGCTAATAGACCAGTATAAAGAAATTGAACAACAGCTTACGCTTGAAATAAGTAAAATAGAAAATGAACTGACTACTTTGATGACTGTAACAGAAAATGATCAGCTAATAGCAGATATAACGTTGAGACTATGCACTTTGGATAACAAAATTTTAAAATTTTCAAAAAAAATAAAAAAAAAAGGGCTCTTTGTAAATGGTTATTTATGTTTTAAGTTTGGTATACTTGAATTTGTAACAGTTGAAGCAAGGGGTGGTGATTGGCAAAATGCATTGTATAAGAAAGAGTTACTGTGGCAGTTAAGATTAGCTGCTGATTATCCACCAGGGCTTAATGAGCATATTACTATAATGCCAATTCTTAAAGAAAAGGCAAATCTAGTCTAGTAGTGTTAACAATGTTTGCTATATCTAAGTGCTTTTGTGATAATATTCTTGTATGCTTTTCTGTTTATGTTATGTGGACATGGTTATTTCTGATGAAATTATCTGTTTTTTTGCACCTAACTCCTGCTTGTATATTCCAGTATGTTCATTTTCCATCAATGGAATTGGTTGGTTTAGAACCAATGGCAGACCAGCAACTTGTATTTAAATGTAAAATTCACAACGATAATTTGTTCTGAAGAAGTCATACTAATTGATGAAAGCGCTTAACCTGTTCTTTTTATTATTTTTTAACATTAAATAAGGATTGTGGACTCGCAACGCTGTGCTTTTATTTTTCTTGGTTTGGTTCGAGCACTTATAGCACCATTTTTTATATTGTTTGACTTTTAGTAAGACCTTGAAGAGTAGAGGCAGAGGGGGAAAGGCATAGACTGATATTTTTCCAGCTGAAGAATAGAGCATCCACTTAACATGCTTTTTTGCGATGAGTTCTTGTGCAGAATTTGTCCAACTGATAGTTTTGGGGAGAGGCAAATAGATCTATGTCTGGGCTCCCCCATTTTTGTGTTAACATGCTGAAGATTTGTGGATCCAGTTTCCATTCGTGCAGGTCCATAAGATTTCTACTTAGGTTGTCTGCCAGAGTATTTTGCTTTCCTGGCAGGAATTGTGCTTGAAGATGTATTTGGTAAGTCAAGGCTGTGTTCCACAAGGCCATGGCTAGTCTGCAAAGGGGGTAGGAGTGGGTACCCCCCTGCTTATGTACCACATAACTGTGGTGTTGTCCGTCTTTATCAATAGTTGACCTGGATGAAGAAAGTCCTTGAAGGCTGTCAGAGCATTTTGAACAGCTAGCATTTCTTTCTGGTTGATATGTAGATGCATTTGGTTTGGGCTCGATTTGCCCTGAATGCATCTCCCTGCCAGGTGGGCTCCCCAAGCATAGTTTGATGAATCTGTAGTTAGTGTTTGGGTGGCAGGGGATAGAATAAATGACAGTCCCTTGTTTTGGTGACATGTCTCTGCCCACCAAAGAAACTCCTGTTGCAGGCAGGGAATGAGAGGAATCATTGTTTCCAGGCTGTGACAACAGTCTCGCATTTGAAATTAGTAGAATGCAGGATGCCATGAATCCCAACACCTGCAGAATTTGTCTTGCAGATAGCTGGGTTTTTGTTGCCATTTGTTTGAAGTATGTTGTCACTTGAATTTGCTTGTCTGGCGTGAGGTAAGCCATCTGGGCAGTTGTATTCAAGCTTGTACCCAGGAATGTAATTATTTGAGAGGGTACCAGTTGTGATTTCTTTTCATTTATGGTGTACCCTAGGCATTCTAGAAGCCTTTTTACAAATGCCAGATGTTGAAGAAGAGTGTCCTTGTCCTCTGCCTGAATGAGACAATCGTCCAGATAAGGATAAACTTGAATGTTTCTTTGTCTGCAAAATACAATTACTAGTGCCAGGCACTTTGTAAAGACCCTGGGCACAGTAGATAAGCCAAAGGACATTGCAAAGAATTGGTAATGCAAAAAGCTTGCTTTGAAGTGGAGGTATCTTCTGCAAAATTCCCTTATTGGGATATGCAGGTATGCCTCTTTTAAGTCTAGAGTTACCAACCAGGCATTCTTGCCTAGCATAAGCAGTAGTTGTTGTAAAGGCAGCATTTTGAATTTTGGAATGTCCAGGAACGTGTTTAAAATTGATAAGTCCAGAATTGGATGCCATGATTTGTCTTTTCTGGGTAAGAGGAAAGGCCTTGAATAAAATCCTTGTCCTTTTTCACTTTCTGGTACTGGTTGAATAGCCCCCATATCCATGAGGGACATGACTTGTTTCTGGGCCTATATAAACCTTCTTTCCCCATCTATCCAGCACCCTGGAATCTCTATCAGAAGGGGTAGGATTTTTGGCTGTAGAAGCCTTAACACCCTTGGGACCCTGAGAAATAGTATCAGGATCAGCCGCAGGATTTTTGAACAGAAATTTGTGGGAGTCAGGAACCCTGTAATATCTGTCTAGCTTACTAGGAGCCGGAGGCAGGGAATCAGGAGCCATGCTTGATTCCAAGAACACATCATCAACAATGTCTAATACAGGAGGTATTACCAAAGGCCTATGCTGAGGAAGAAGAAGAAAATCCCTAAGCCTCTTTTTTGATTCTGAGAAGTCCTGACTCTGCCAGTGAAAATGTTCCCTTAAAGTATGCAAAGTCCAAAGCAGTAATTGTCAGGAGGAGAAGCAGAAGGGATGGATTCCTCTGCATCAGAGTCCTCATAAGGTGGAATAGAAAATTCCTGATCAGAAGAGGAATCAGAAGAAATGGAAACCTGATCTGAAGATTCATAATCAGTGCCTTGCCTAGGCCTCTTAGCGGAGGGAGGGGTTGGGAACCCCTGATCAAGATAATTAAATCCTCAGCCATTTTGATCATTTGTTTTTTAGTCATAGGGGCCTGAGCACGTGGCTCATGCATCGGTTTTTTAGACACAGAAGTTGGTTTTGGCCTAGTTTTTGATGATGTTGTTGGTTTTATATACAAATGTTGAGGCCTGAAAACACCCTCAGAAGCCGGTGCCTGCTCAGCGGCTCAGGACCCATCCAAGGGAGAGACATCCGTGGGTTCAATACTTGCAGAATCTCGCGGCATACCGGACTCCGAATGAGTCTCAGTAGAGCCCTGCGACTCAAAAGTAGCGGGTAACAGGGGCTGTGAAAGCGCCTCACTGAGTACCGGCGAACCGGCGACTGGCTTAGGAGAAGCTTCATCGTCAGTTTTGGACCAAAATATTTAGAAGCAAAAATATACCGACGCTTAATAGCGCGTTGGTTAAATTTAGCACAAAACCGACAGCAAGGCACGCTGTGATCAGAGCCTAGGCAAGGAATACAGTACAAATGAAAATCCTGATGAGGTATTTGCTCCCCACAAGTAATGCAATTATTAACTTTTACTGACATTGGTAAGAAGCAAGAAAAAGTTTCCCCAACAGGGTACTTGGCTTTAGTTTGAAGACTTTGGTTCTGAAACTCGAAAACGAAAATTTCAGGAGTCGGCCGACTGGCACTTGCGAACTGCTTCTGCTTCGGGCACGGCGCGGCAAGAAAGACTGATTAAAATGGCATCGGCTGCATGTTTTATACCCCTGACGATGTGATGTCATGGAAGAGGAGACAGCAACCGACGCAGGACTCAAGACTTTGTTATTCAGGCTGACTGAGGGCAACCTCAATAGAATATGAGGCACAGAAGAAGAAAAGGGGTCCAGATTCCTGCTCTTAGTGCAGATGGAGAACCTTTTCCATTTACTACTGTAGACTTTTCTGGTGGAACGTTTTTCTGGAGGTTAGGATAATATTCTTGATGGGGAAGCTAACCTGGACTGTTTCAAAATCACTGGAATAGGAGAAAGCATGCATTAAGATGAAGGGTCCAAAGACTGGAAAGAGGGAGCCCAAAGGATGGGAGAGCAGATCCTTAAGTGGATCCAGTATCCAAGGAGGATACTTCAGATGAGACTTTAGGAAGGGAAACCACGCCTGATGTGGCCAGAAAGGGGAAATGAGGATAAGGGATGTCTTCAGGTGTCACACTTTCGGCAAAACTTTGGGGATAAGAGGAATAGGAGAGTAAATGCAGAGGAGACCCGGGGGCCAATAATGGACTTGAGCAGCCGCTGGTGACTCCCTGGGTGGGTGGGGGGGGTCAGGGTGAAGTACATGCTGCATTTGTTGTTCATAGGGGAGGCAAAGAGATCACAGCATGGTTGACCCCAACGATCGAAGATCTGCTTCACCACTGTCAGATTAGAGACAACTCATGAGGACTCAATATGGTTCTGCTGAGTTTGTTGACCAACATGGAGTCCCTGGGTTGATGTGGTGTAAGAAGAAAGCACCCTGAAGACATCGCCCATTCTCACACTCTCATGGCCTCCCTGCACAACGGGTAAGATAGTGTCCCCCATTTGCTAATGTACCAGACATCCATCTGAATTGCTACTGTCCCCAAAGGGAGGCCTTCCTGAAAGGCTTGCAACATTGGAAGGACTGCTCTCATCTCCAAGACATTTATGTGCAATTTGGTCTCTATGGGGGACCACATGCCTTGAACTGTTCTCCCCTGGAAATGCTCCCCCACTCCAACAGGGAAGCGTCCGTGGCCACAGTGAGCTTGGGCAGAGGGAGTGAAAAGGGCCTCCCTAGACTGAGATCCTGAGAGTGAAGCCACCAAAGAAGGTGCCATCTGCACACTGGCGTCAATTTTATGGGCATGGACATAGGTTGAGACAGAATGGACCACTGAACCGCCAAGGTCCACTGTACAACATGCATATGGCACCTTGCTAATGGCACAAGATATATGGCCACGGCCATAGATCCTAGGGTCTGAAGAGTTAAGTGGGCTGGAGGAATCAAAAGCTCCATTGACTCACATGACCTGCTCCCAGATCAGCTGTACTCTGTGAGGAGGTAATGCTGCAATCTCTGACACAGAGTCTAGCTGGACTCCTATGAACTCTAATTTTTGCGTCGGAGCTAGACTTGAACAGGTGTAGGACATACTGGATGGCTTGTTATAGTTGATGCCTTGTGGGTGCCGTGAGGAGCCGATCAAGGTATGAAAACACCTGGAATCCCTGCAGCCTCAGGTGAGCTGCCACCACTGCCATATATTTGGTAAACACCCAGGGGGCTGTGGTGAGTCCAAAGGACAGGGCTGTGAACTGGTAATGATTGGCCCCTAATCAGAAGCGAAGATGTCTCCTCGGCCACCTGTTTATCTTGATGTGATAGTAGGCATCCTGGAGATCCACTAAGCGCATCCAGTCGCTCTTGCATAAGAGAGTCAGAATGGATTGAAGATTGACCATCTAGAACGTGGACTTCTTGAACAATAGATTCAACTCGCTGAGGTCCAGAATACGATGCAGGTCCCTGCTCTTTTTTGGCAGTAAAAAGAAGTGAGAGTAAGTTCCGGATCCTCATTGTCCTGCTGGGACCTCTTGGATGGCTGTTTTTTGAAGTTGTAAAAAGTACAGTTGTGTACACTTACCATAAATGTAGATGTTCGAGTGTATTCACTGTTGCAGTCATCACACAAGGGTTATCTGCCTGCAGGTAGACCTCAGTCGGCCCGAATACCAGAGTCTTGGGATTTCTGCATTGGATGCAGTCGCTTCTTCCATGACATCAGGTTGGCAGGGGTATAAAACAGGCAGCCAACACCATTACATCAGTTTTTCTTGCCCCAGATGTCAGGAGCCCCGCAAATAGGAAGCTAGTATATGGTGTGGACCACCACCAATAAAAAGTAAATACCCTTGCCATATAAAATGGTCATATAGAGGATAGTGGAGTAAGAAAAGGTGACATTGAAAATATTATTGAATGCAGGGAGTGTAAGTGGATTGTGAATCTCCGTGCTGATACTGAGCCTGGCTTGAATAACATCATTCCACTGAAACCTATACTAAAAGTTAGAAGACCAACCATTAGTTAATATGGAGGTGTGTCTGGCTTAATAATTCATGATTGGTTACACCCCTCAAAAGCAAAAAGCATAGGAAATAGAACACCCTCAATTGAGAAGGAAGAGGATTGGTGCATTCAAACAGCTGACTGACAGCGTGATGATTCAATGATTCTTCCAACAGTAAAGGAAGTAAGAACTATAAAAAGGAACTTCCCAGTCCCAATCTCTACGATCTGAAGAAGATACCGAAAGCGCTTACTGTTTGGAATACAGAGGGACTGTTTTATTCTATACCAAGATTTTAACTCGACATGAAGATTTTAATAATTTTTTCTACAATAAAAGGATTTTAACTGCCACTAAAGCCAGAAGCTCCTATTTGAACTGTTTGATTGCTTAAGTTATAATTACAGTTTGCTACAGTTTTACAGCAGCTACTACATCTTCAGTGTGGATACTTTGTATATCAGACTTGAAAGATTGGACACCTTGAAACTGTCATTTCGCTACAGTATAACGGCATTCACAGCGTGGATATCTTGTAAGTGCATTTAATTGAAGCATTGGAAATTCATGCAAGTTTTTATATATATGCTGCACTTTTACAAGTTTTATATCATTTAATTATGCTATCTATTTCTCAAGAGAATCGTACTTCATTGGCCATTGTTGTACAGCGCTTCATTTTGAGTACTGTTTTTACTTGTTACTGATAGCTGTACTTTAGCATTCAGAGATACGCTCATTACATCATATAGAGGATAGGTAGAAAGGATAGAGAAAAAACAGCGGGGCTGGAGGGAAGGAAACCAGGATTGCAACAGTGGATACACTCAAACATCTACATTTATGGTAAGTGCACACAACTACGTTATGTTCTTCGTGTTTCACTGTTGCAGTCATCACACTTGGGTTGATTCCCAAAGCTGAGGAAGGGTGAAGGCATTCAGGAGGGGTTAGGGCTGGCTAGCAGGCCTTGTAAGACTGCTGTAGCAAATCCGGCTCTGGATTTAGAGAAAATAGGTAAGTGGTAATGCTTGGTGAAGGTGTGTACAAAACTCCAGGTTGCAGCTTCCAGAATGTCCCTGGTAGGGACTCCCCTGAGAAATGCAGTACAGGTGAAAGTATCCCTACTGGAATGTGTTCTGATCCGCTGTGTGGTAGGTTTTCCATGGTGCTTGTAGCAGAAATGGATGCAGTGTGGTATTCATTTGGAAATGGTTTGCTTTGAAATGGCCTTGCCCTCTGCCCCTGTAGTAAAGCTGACTAGCAGTTGGTCAGATTTTCTGAAAGGTTTAGTTCCATCAAGGTAGAACCTGAGCTGTCTGTGCACGTCCAAGGAGTGCAGGATCCTCTCCCCTTTATTTTGAGGATTAGGGAAGAAGGTTGGCAAATGGATGGCTTGGTTTACAGCCACACTGGAGACCACCTTAGGCAGAAAGGACAGGTTAGTCCTGAGGGAAACCCTGTCAGCATGGAAAATAATGAAGGGTTCCATAGCCATTAGTGCCTGTAACTCAGACACTCTTCTAGCTGAGGTTATGGCTAAAAGCAAGGCTGTTTCTAAGAAAGGAATTTTAACTTTGCTGAAGCGTTAGGTTCAAAAGGGGGGGGAGCGTGAGCTTTTCTAGTACAAAGTTAAGGTCCCAGGCAGGGATGGGTGTTCTCCTAGGGTGCCTTAAGTTGTTAGCCTCTCTCAGAAACTGTTTGATGAGAGAGTGAGAAAATAGAGGTGGCTCGGTATTACAATGAGCTGAGATGGCAGAGGCATGAATCTTAATGGAGGAGAAGGATAGGCTTCTGTGGCGTAGCTCTGCTACTTAATCGAGGATTTGAGGTAAGGAGGGCATACCGATGTCCTTTTCAGCATAGGATTTTCTAGTACTAGGCCTTCTGGCCTCAAGAATGACGTCCAGCGCCTGCTTGCTGAGGGCTGCTGGTGGAGTATTCAGGGGATAAGCCAGGCTGCAAGGTTTAGGGTTTGCAGCTGTGGATGCAAAATCTGTCCCTCCTGCTTAGACAGCAGGGAAGGTGACTGATGAAGGTGCCAGGGTGGCACTGTTGTCAGACTGCGTAAGAGTGGGTACTTGTGCTGGCGTGGCCAATCTGGGGCAATAAGAATTGCCCTTGGGCTGTCCTGTCTGATCTTGAGTAGTACCTTTGAGAGGAGGGGCAGAGGGGGAAAGGCATAAATTGAGAGGTTTGCCCATTTGAAGGATAAGACATCCACCTTCCAGGACCTGCTGTGAGGGTTCTTGGTGCAAAATATGCTCAACTGGTGGTTCTCAGGGGAGGCAAAGAGGTCCACCTCTGGTGTCCCCCCACCTCTGGATTAGAAGGTTGAAGGTGTTGGGCTCCAATTTCCACTCGTATCGGTCCAGGAGATTTCTGCTTTTGTCGTCTGCCAGTGAATTCTGTTTGCCTGGCAGGAACTGAGCTTGCAGATACACTTGGTTGCTCAAGGCTGTGTTCCACAGGGCCATGACTAACCTGCAGAGTGGGTAAGAATGGGTTCCCCCTTGCTTGTTTATGAACCACATAACTGTGGTGTTGTCTGTTTTCATCAGCAGCTGTCCTGGAAGGATTAGGTATTTGAAGGCTGTCAGAGCATACTGTACAGCTAACATCTCTTTTTGGTTGACGTGCAGGAGAATTTGTCCTGGGCACCACTTTCCCTGAATGCATTTGCCTGCCATGTGAGCCCCCCATGCATAGTCTGATGTGTCTGTATTCAGGGTTTGGGCGGCGAGGGGTTGAGTGAAAGACAGTCCCTTGTTGTGGCTGCATGCTTCTGCCCACCAAAGGAACTCTGCCCTTAGACAAGGAATGATCGGAATGACTTGTTTCCAGGTCCTGAAAATGTTGGCACCAAAGACTTTTTAAGTACCATTGAAGTTTCCTCATATGCAGTCTTGCATATGGAATTAGCAGAATGCATGAGGCCATGAACACTAGGGCTTGCAGTATTTTCCTTGCGGATAGCTGGGTTTTGGTGGCCATGTAGTAGTTGATCAAATAGATCTGTTTTTCTGGAGTGAGAAAGGCCATCTGGGAAGTTGTGTTCAAGCTTGCACCCAGGAATACAATTTTTTGACTGGGCACCAGTTGTGGTTTCTTTTCGTTAATGGTGTATCCCAATGAAGATAGAAGTCTTTTTACAAATACCAGGTGTTGAAGTAGTAATTCTTGACTGTCCACCTGAATCAGGCAATTATCCAAGTATGGGAAAATTTGGATATTTCTCAGCTTGCAGTATGCAATGGCTGGAGCCAGGCACTTTGTGAATACTCTGGGCGCAGTAGATAAGCTAAAGGGAAGTGCAGAGAACTGATAGTGCACAGAGCCTGCCCTAAAGCAGAGATATCTCCTGCAAGACTCCTTTATGAAGATGTGCAGATAGGCTTCTTTTAAGTCTAGGGTGGCTAACCAGGCATCCTTGGCTAGCATAGGAAGAAGCTGTTGCAGGGTTACCATTTTGAATTTTGGGACCACCAGAAAGGTGTTGAGAATTGATAGATCCAGGATTAGGCGCCAAGCGCCCTCTTTTCTGGGCACCAGGAACAGTCTGGAGTAGAAACCCTGTCCCCTTTGTTCTACTGGAACAGGTTGGCTGGCCCTAATATTGAGCAGGAAATGTACTTGCTTTTGAGCCTCTGCCCACAGGTTTGGAGGAAGGTCTGGAAACCTGCTTGGGGTTGGCAGGGAATGTTAGTAGAATCTGTATCCCTGGGATACAATGTTTAGAACCCATCGGTCCTGAGTAATGGACATCCAGTTTTTGGCATGAAGGACAAGTTTTCCTCCTAGGGGCGCAAGTAGATGGGTAGGGCTGGGAAGGATAATTGACAAGTCATTATGAACTTTTATCATAAGGAGGTGGCTTGTCACTCCCTATTTTTGAGGTGGGAGCACTCCATTGTTTAGATCTCTGCATACCCTGAAACTGTAGTCTTGGTGGTCTGGTTCCCCTGGGTTTGGACTGAGAAGGCCTGGAAGGGGCTGAAAAGGACCAGTTTTTTTAGGCCAATGCCTACTGAATCTAGGTGGCTGCACTTGTAAGAATCCTTTAACAGTTTGCATAGATTTAGCTTTTTCTTCCATCTTTTTAAGAACCTCTTCTGCTTTGGTACCAAACAAACGGTCCTGATTTAAAGGAGCGTCTAAGTAATTTTGATTTGACATGGTCTGGCAAGGTTTGTTCCTTCAGCCAAGCATGCCTTCTCAGTACATATCCAGTGACTGCAGCCCTGCAAGATGCTTCTAGGGCATCAAAGCCACACTGCAAAGTATGCATTAACTCTTGTAAATCTTTATTTTCTGCACAATCTGGAAGTAACACCATTTTTTGTTTAATTTGTTCCATAATATGTTGCTGGTACTTCAACATATATAACTGGCAATTCAATGCCCTGATGGCAAGAGTTGCAGAGGTATATACCTTCTTACCCCATCTGTCTAAAGTTCTGGAATCCCTGTCTGAAGGAATGGGTTTTTTGGCTGTAGTAGCCTTAATACCTTTAGGCCTCTGGGAAATGGTCTCTGGATCCGCAGTAGGATTCTTAGAGAGAAATTTGTGAGAATCAGGTACTCTGTAGTACCAATTAGGTTTTCTAGGGGCCAGTGGTAAAGTGTCTGGAGTTAGACTGAATTCCATAAAAACATCATCTACAACATCTAGGACAGGGGGTATAGCTAGGGGGCCTGTGCTGAGGCAACTCTAAAAATTCTTGGAGTCTCTTTTTGGACCGAGGATAATCCTGGCATTCCCAGCGAAAATGCTCTCAAAGTATGCAAGGTTTCACCAAAAGAGAAATCCTCTGGAGGTGAAGCAGAGGGAATGGATTCCTCTGCATCTGAATCCTCAAAGGTAGATAAGGGTATGTCCTGGTAATCAGAAGGGTCAGAGTCATCGGACTCCTAGTCTGTAGAATCAGAATGAAACTCAATTCTTGGTCTCTTAGCAGGGGAAGGCTGGCTTCCACTAATTAGGATGATAAGGTCTTCAGCCATTCTAAGCATTTGTTTTTCAGGCATGGGAGCTTGAGCATGCAATTTGGTCATTAGTTTTATAGGCATAGCTCATACTCTGGGCCTGAGAAACTCTGTAGTTTTGGCTAAAAAAAAAAAAGTAGGTTTAATGCGAATATCGGTAGGTCGGAATACACCCTCAGAAGCTGGTGCCTGCACAGCGGCTACAGACCCATCCAAGGTAGAGACATCCGCAGGTTCCATAGTCGAAGAAGCATCAAGCGGCATACCGGACTCCGAATGGGTTTCAGCAGAGGCCTGCGAATCTGTAGATGCAGGCATCAGGGGCTGCAAAGGCGCTTCACTGAGTACCAGCGGACTGGCGACTAGCTTAACGGAAGCGTCATCAGCAGTTTTTGACCTAAGCGATCTGTCTCTGTCTTTATCTTTGCGCTTTTTCGGAAGATCGGTAGTCGGATGGCTTACTGAAGCCATTTCGGAATAAGGAGAATGAGAGCAAAAGAATTTAGTGACAAAAATAGCCCAACGATGAATGGTTTGGGCGTTAAACAAGGCACAAAACTGACAGCGAGAGACGTTGTGGTCTGGGCCTAAACAGGTGATGCAGTAAGAATGAAAATCTCTGTGAGGTGTTTGCTTTCTCCAGGCAAGGCAATTGTTAACTTTTTCTGACATCGGTTAGAGCAAGAAAAAAGAATCCCCAATGGAGTACTTAGCTTTAGAAGACTTTAGGTTTGAAACTTGAAAAATGAAAATTTCAGGTAGCGGCTGACCGGCACTTGCGAACTGCTTCTGCTTCAGGCTCCTTCTCGGCAAGAAAGACTGATGTAATGGCGTCGGCTGCCTGTTTTATACCCCTGACGACCTGAAGTCATGGAAGAATCGACAGCATCTGACTCAGAAATCCTATGACTCTGGTATTCAAGCCGAATGAGGGCTATCTGCAGGCAGATAACCCAAGTGTGATGACTGCAACAGTGAAACACTAAGAACATCTTCCTTGAAGGCCACCTCCCTCTGGCAGGGTGGTATATCAGGGAGATACCTTCGTATTGGAGGGGGTTGAGAAAAGGGAATGAAATTGAAAATTTATATCTAATTTCTGGAGTTCTGCTCCAAGGTCTAGGAGACAATAGAAACAAATGCCTGGAGGATCCAGCTGAAGATGAATCCTCTATATCTATAGGAGGACCCGACATGCCTGTCGGATCCAAAGGTCGAGATGTAGAAGTAACTGGATCTAACAAACTGGTAAGATGCTTGGCTGGTCTGGTCTTGGCCGGATCGGAGAACCTCCAATCTGAGAAGGCCCTAGATCTGGTAGAAGTGTCCAAGGATCACTGATATGAATATCTCAAATGAAATATAGCCTGGGCTGGAGTCAGATCTGGAGATTTTGGATCCGGCCTCCAGAGGAATGGGAGGGGCCTTCTGTTTAGAATCAGAAGAGGAGGCCTTCGGAAGAGAGGAAACATCCCACGCCATACCTTTGAGTAACAATATATTGTGGCACTCTGCAAAGGCCATGGGGTTGAATGTAGCACAAACACTGCATTCAACCTCCAGATAAGGAGCCCCTAAACAATACAAGCACATATTGTGTGATTCGGAATTGGGCAACTTCCGACTGCATGAGGAGTACTTCTTAAACCTGGAGGGTTTCTCAAACATAACTGAAAAGTTTAAACACCAAACTGTGGTACAAAAAAACACACAAACACTACTCTAAGAGAAACAAGTTTAAGAGAAAAAAAGATGCCAAACGCCTAACTCACAAACGGGAAAAAAACTATACTAACCAATAACTAGATTGTCTAAGGGAGGGGAAGTAAAAAGGAAACAACCTATAAATCTAAAGCTTAAAACAAGTTTAAATCACGTCTAACTTACACTTACCTGAAATAACTTGAGCAGGAGCCAAGGATCACATCTGTAGCAGATCTCGGCAAATAAGATTTGAGGGTTAGAGGGCAGCAGGGGATTATGGCCAATGGAGGAGCTTGAGCCTTGTATCTGTCTAAGCTGAAGTTTCCAGCTCAAATCCGATGTCAGATCCAAGACCCTACTGTGAGGAATGATGACATGGATAACATCAGATATTAAGGTTTCAAGAAAGAATCGTTGCCTTCAGAAGTAAGCAGCAGAGTTTGTTATTTTACTTTCAAATGTCTTTTATTTCGCAAAACATGCTAACTCAAATTTTGTCAACACTCAAAGTCAGCAGTATTTAAACAGAGTCCCTGAATCAGAACCTTTGTCAATGGTTACTTTTGAAAGGAAGGGGTTGAGAGTTAGTGTGCGTACCTCAGACAGCAGAACAGTGAAGAGGGGATATGGCAGGCATTTTCATTGTAGTAGCTAGGCATACACCATGTATCCCATGGTGGACAAATTAATTTTAAGAAAGAAATATCTTGCCCAGCAAAAGAGCCATCTAGCGAGTAAAAGGCTTCTAATGTAATTATTATAGTACACATATAATAGGATACAGAAAGGTAGTTATGCTAGGGGAAGACTACAGCATAGAAATGCGATGTACAAATCAGAAATTTCTGGTTACCATACTTATGTGTGTGTGTGTGTGTGTGTGTGTGTGTGTGTGTGTGTGTGTGTAGGGGTGGGGGGCAACAGTCTGGAGGTTTAGTATACAACTGTAAATCTTGCATACACCATTGGGCATTTTAACCAAGACAGCAAACATTCACCTCTCCTGCTTGCTCACACAACTGATCAGTGATTTGCTCTAAATGTGATTTTTTTTATTTTTACAGGGTTCATGGACTGCGGTGTATAGTTGATTTTTAAGGAGGTATGTAATAAGAAACTATATTACTGCCAGAAATCAGATAGTGATGACTGAAATGACTGGATACCAAGGGCCAAACAGCTGTATTTTACATTTCCTTAACTCACTATTAAGATAAGGATCTTTACTATTGAGAGTCTATTATGGGAGAGACATTTCTTTAGAAAAATCAGAGAACTGCTGCACTGCAATAAATACAAGATGAAACTGTACTTGACACACTACGAAATGCACAGAGAAAACTCTTCACTCGTTAAAACAAGTAAAATGACCCTACAATACATTTAAAGAATCAATGTGTCAGATTTTAACCTGACTGTAGGAAAATGCACTAATACAAGAACAGAGTGTAATACCTACCCGATGCACTGCCTGTCAAGACGATGTGTACTGTAAACTGTCTTATTTATATAACAATGAGCTGGTCACTTTATTCTTCTCTGTATACATTCAAAGTCTGCACAGGTGCATATTTTAAGGTGTGCGGTCTTGATGTGCTGTGCACACCTCCCTGGTAAATGAAGATTGGATCACATCTTGCCATACTGCTCTTTCACTGCACCTATGCCCTAAACCATGTACTTGCACTGACAAAATGTACTACTGATTGATTCACACTTACTAGTACATCACACACACTGCAGTGTATTATTAAGTCCTGTCTGTACTCAGCTCTGTAGTGTACAGGAATAAAGTTATGACCAGAGTCTGAACACTGGGACAGGCAGTGGAAGAGCCAGTCTGGGTGGTTGGTCGTGTTAACAGTGAGCAAATAGTGCCTCCATACACAGGGGAGGGAGTGGTGATAGTTGGCTGCTTTGTTGCCACAAGCAAGTAGAAGCTTGCAGGTGACAAATTTACAGTCGTTAACTGGCACATGGGTCTTGCCTTCAAATCGTGTGACAGTACCCCTCATTAGCATGTGAGTGGGAGTGATCACATGCACTGTAAGTTTATAGCAGTTCCCTACTGTTGCGGCACAGATGCGCAACTCACCTAATAGTGGCAGTGTAGTGCAGAATTTACAACATTAAATGTGAGCAAGGGCACAGACAGCTCCCATGGCTGGCTAGCTGCCTGCTTGTACAACAGACACCTTTCAATGGCTCTGTCATCTGCACTGGGGACCTCTCAAGCGACGGGGAATGACTGGGCTTAAGACTGATACGAAAAGGGGCTGATGGTCTCCAGGAACCATGGGGAAAATTACCAAGAAGAATTCCTGTCTAGTGAAGAGCTCCCATTATTAAGTAATATGTAATATTACTACTACATTGTATAACTTTTGGTCAGTTAAAACATGAAACATACAACAGGCTACATACAGACGGACTACAAGGTCTGCTAATGAGTGTGTCAAAAGCGGCTTTAATGACTGTCTAAAATCCTAAAGGAAAGGGAGCTATGCTTTCTCTTCTGTGTCACATGCAAGTTATAAAATATAAATTTGAAATAAATTAAATCAGGACATGATCAGCGGAGTCATCTTGTTAAAAGTAGTTTACTCTGCAAAACTATCAGGTATTTAAATGCAAATCAAAATCATACAGGAAAACATCGACAGAGATGATAAGTCCACACAGTACAGTATAGCTTGTCGAAAGATATTTGTTCCTATATTTCTCTAAAAAGACCACACAATAACAGCTCAGGTGTAGAAAACTGTACTGCTGTAAATGCTGTACACATATTCATTTTTTTTGCAAATTTACACTTCAAGGGCATGTTAGTAAAATTTGGCAACATAACAATTCAGACAATAATGGCCATGCCACTTTAATGTTAACTTAAAAGCAGCAAGGGATCATCTGTCTCGTGAAATGGAATGGAACTTGATTGGCTTTCACCAGAATCTGAGTCATAAACACTATCAGGAAGTTCAGAAAAATAGGAAGCGAGCTGTTCATCCTCCATGTCTGATCGGGCTTGGCTTGGCGAGTCCAGATAATCTTCATCTTCTAGACTGCTGAAATCCTGAGGGATATAAAGCATTTCTGGATAGTTCTGACTGACTAGATCATTTGTTGTTTTTATGGAAATTTTTCGAAATGCGATTAAATGCATATGAGAGTACTTCACATACTTGTAACGTTTAAACCCTAATGATTCTATAGCAACCTTCCAACTTTTCATCATTAGTGCATGGCGATTCTGGTGGGATGAATCAGGAGTAATAATTAGGAGCAAACCATTTAGTGCTAGGAGCTCGTGAGCCTTCTTACAGCAAATCCATCGCTGGTACGGGGAGGGAAAGTAAGACAGCAGCAGAGAAAACACCACAACATTGAACAGCTCTTTCGGAAGTGCATCAATAGGGTTACTCAGCTGCATGAGAAAGGCATCCACTGCATCTTGAGAGAGTTCAAGTGGCAACTGTAACTGTAGATTAAGGAAATCACACTTGTATACACTCTGTAAACAAACAAAAACAATTATTAACTAACTGGTGATATTAAATTAAAACATTTCACTTTTTAAATGAACAGTTTACTATACTGACATTTCAATTTCAGTAAAAAAAATACCTAATAAAATCCAACGAGGCCAATTATGAGGTCAAGATAGCTCCCCAGGCTAAGGACAATCACAAGACCTTTTCATCTGTGTCAGAAACCTTAAAGCTAACACTCAGCATTGTGCAGAACTAAAGGTAAATGGCACAACCTTCACTGACCAGGATAACACAGCAAATCTACTGGCTGATAAATTTAACTCTAACTTCATCCCTCGCTACTCTCTGAAATCCCTTCCAACATATCCTCCTAACTATCAACAGGGTGCAGGTCCTGGTGGTGCACGCTAAGGCCAAAAACTCTGTTTTAGTGAGCCCAGACAACATCCTTGGTTGCCTCCTAAATAACCTTAAAAATGACGTAGCAGGATCACTTGAGGCATTCTTCAACTACAGCCTTAAAGCAGGTTATGTGCCAGGTGAATGGAGGGCTGCAATGGTCATCCATCCTCATAATAGTGGGCATTAGTCGACAATGGGAACTACAGACCCATCAGTCTGACAAGTCTAATATGCAAAGCCATGGAATGAATTATCATGAAAATGATCAGCAAGGACATTGATAAGCTACAGACCCCACTGGACCCATCCCAGTTTGGCTTTCTTAAGGGGAAAGTCTTGGCTACTCTGCCTGGTAGAGAGGGTCACCAAGGCTATGGATGAGGAGAAAATAGTGCATACTGCCTATCTTGAGCTGGCCAAGGCATTCAATACAGTAACCCACTCAGATATTGTTGATAAACTCTCAGAAACTAGGCATACATCTCTAAATAATTCAATGGATTACTGGCTGGCTCACAGATAGTACCCAAGAATGTACTCAATCAGGCACCTGCAAAGGGGGCATTGTGCTTGATGGGTCTGATAAAGACGGAGTAGAGTGGTACTGTAACTTACTTGGACCTGGATGCCATACCCTTGCTTATGAGTTGGTGACACAGAATTATTTTTTTACTATCTTGGCTATATGTTGTATTGTCTTTCTATGTTCCCAGATCTGCAACTATTCGATCATCTCTTAGGGGTGTTTTATTGATGGAGTAATTAGCTTGGATGGATGATTTCCCAAAGGGCACTATAACATACTTCTTTATGTTGAGTTTTAATCTGTGGCTTTTGCATTGGTTGTGTTTGTGTTAGACCCTCTTGTAGGATGTTAGTGGAGGGAATCTATTATAGCTCCTAATTTGCAGTCATCTGCAAACTTGGTGAGCCAGAGGCCTTTGATATTAGCCTTGATGTCAAATAAGTAGATGACAAATAGGAGTGGGCACAAGATAGAGCCCTGGGGGTACTCCGCTGGTGACTAGTCTCCTGGTGGAGGTGATCTCACAAATCCTGACTTATTGGGTCCTGTTTGTGAGCCAGCCAGCAAACCAGTGAATTATGTTGGGTTTTATGCCTAGTTGTGAGAGTTTATCAACAATACCTAAGTGGGGTTGGAACGTGGGAAGGAACCTAAGGATTCAGCAAAATGTCACAAAAATACAGGGATGATGTGGAAATTCCATAGGAAAGATACATTAAACATGAAATTAAAACAAGGACGGTCAGGAAGCAGTGTTAAATGTTGTACATCCATTTTAGTTGAAAGTACTGAGGAGGAAAGGTAAAAATATTGCCTTTGGACCGTAATTAGGTGCAAAATAGGGGTGGAATCATGCCAGTCTGTGTAACAGACTGGATGGCTTTTGCCAGAGTGGCAGTTAATTTACCTAAGAAATTTTAGCTTGCTGAAGTATTGCCTCTGAAGTATTAAAAATGTTAGTTGACAAGTTGCATTATAATGAAACAGCATGCCAGGCCAGTCACGCTGAGAAACCCCTTTCTGCATTTTAAAATTATGTTTTACTCTGAGGAACAGTGACTTTTTTTGTTTAACTTTAGGGAGTGTGGGGACACATTTCCACATGGAGAACAGTGTAGCTTTGCCCAGTCACATGAAAATTAATTTCCAAGTTGTGGGCACATTCCAGAAAACAGCTCATGGTCCTCTGCACTGCAAGCTACAACAGTAGTACTTGTGTCAACTAATCTTGCATTTGATTCATTTTACGTTTATAAGCACAGATTTTGACAGTTGCCGGAAATGTTCTCTTTAGCAGAAAAAGCAGAATAATTATAGAGGCGTCAAAGAAAAGCCTCGTCCCTTGGCAGCTGAAGGTGGCCTAATCACTAGCAAATTAAAAATAAAATACTAAGGACTAAAGAAGCATCACAAAATCACTTAGATTAGGAGTTATACATTCTGAAAATCCCCAACAAAAAGGTAGGAATGACAGCAAATAAACCCCATGAAAGCAAACGCACAACCATATTAAAAGCCACTAAGGGTAAAACTTCAGATGACAGCATTGCAGTGACAGATGTTTGATGAAAGCACTACTTGCCAATCTGCACACACCTTTCAAGGCTGAGAGGACAGGTAGATAATTTCAAGTACTCAGTGGATCTCTTTCTGTTGCCCAGTGGACCACAAACCCCATTATCTCCTCAAATGGAAATGTGTATGCCTCTGCCTGCTCAACACGGCTTCTCAATATAACATTTGCAATATTACTGGGGAAGACAGAACAGAGCAGCTTTCTGCAAGGTGCAATGAGTGGCACTGAGCCTCACAACACCCGTGGGTGGTCATTATTCCCCTATAACCCATTACTGTGCTTAGAAAATGAGCTGTTAAACTAAACAGATCAGTTCTTCTGCCTGTTTCATAATTGTTGAAGGATATGTTAACTGCTGTTGGAAGACATATTTTACATCCAAAATAAACACACACACACACACACACACACACACACACACACATATATATATATATATATATATATATATAGATATAGATATACACATATGCAGAAGCTGTGATACAGTCTCTCAGGTAAGCAGAAACTCGGATACCCACCTCCACAAACACATGCACAGGTACACAGACCCACATAAAGAAGCAAGTGCAAACATGCCCAGCAATTAAAGCCATTTTTGAATGTCTACACCTCAGATGTCTCACAGTGGTGAAATGAAAGAAAATATTAAGTGCAGTGTAAAGCAATGTATCCCCCCACACACCCCACACATCTCAACTGTCCTTGATTTGGTTGAATGTTTTGGATTTTAATCACACATTTTTGCTATATGTCCCATTACAAAATCATTTGCATTGATAGTAATGCTCTAACAGTAACTTAACAAGGCTGTGGCAAAGGGGGCAGCTGCCCTAGGTACAAAGCACTGGGGTACGACTGGTCGATCCCAATCACTCTTTAGTAAGTACGAGCACTTAGAATTAAATGTCAGCAAAGCATATGCGGTCAGAACTAAGCACTGTACCTCTCTGTGTGTGGTACAAACAGAAGCAACGGTTTGCTACAAATGTACAAATGCTCTAACAGTAACTTAGCAAGGCTGTGGCAAAGGGGGCAGCTGCCCTAGGTACAAAGCACTGGGGTACGACTGGTCGATCCCAATCACTCTTTAGTAAGTACGAGCACTTAGAATTAAATGTCAGCAAAGCATATGCGGTCAGAACTAAGCACTGTACCTCTCTGTGTGTGGTACAAACAGAAGCAACGGTTTGCTACAAATGTAGCAAGCAGCTGTTGTAGTTTAATAGAAGAACATTTTTTTTCCTCTTAACTGAGTGCAGTAGTGATTCTTGTGTTGTATGAACAAATATAGTTGCATACTTCTTGTTCCGAAAATCATACTGATGGAAAACTTTTTTGTCTATTAACTTTTCTAGGGAATTAGAGTAATATTTAACAATATCCCTGATTTTGGTCTATGTCATCCTATTACTGATGACTTTGGCGAGAATTTTTGAGCAAAGAAGTTCACGCAGAGACAAGCACACACAGTTTCTCTCTCACTACAAAAACACACATGGCACAATCACACAAATGTCCTAATACAGTTAATAGCATTAGTTTTATTTTCCTATTTCCCAAATGTGGCTTTTTAAGTGCTGCAGGGATAGCATGGGGGGAAAATAAAACAGTAGCTCTTCCGTTTGTTATTTTTTCTTTTTCTTCCAATTTTACTCGTTTGTTTGGCAAACAAAAAAAACATGGTTGCCACTTTTTTCTCTGTGTCTTCAAAAGAGGCTTAATTTGCTACTGTGAAATTGCAGACTCGTTGCCAAGGCTCTCTTTTTGCATATTACCCTGCTGGAGAATGTATGCCCCTCCAGTAAGGTATAGTTTTTACATTCCAACAATTTTTTAAATGGCATTATTCTAGCAAGTATATACTTCTATTTTCTAAATGAGAACTGTTTCAGTAGTATCAAGCTATAGTTTTTAAATGGTCCTGCCAGGTAATGGGCATGGGTCTACAGATACCTAAAAGGTAGAGATCAAAAAGGATGCCAGAGAAATGCACATCACAGGAAAGGGAAAGTTCTGTTGGATGACTTTTCTGGCATAAGGATGGGGCATATCTTTCTGATGCTTTGTCTTGGAAACAGAGAAAAAAGAAAAAGAAAAAAATTGTCAAGACTGTGGAAGCAGCTGCCGAGGACATGATGTCGATGTTAGTGCTCACATAATAACCTGCATGGGAAAGCAGTCTAATAAACAGGGGAGAGAATTTGGTAACACTCATTTGCGCACACACTGTAATTTGCAGAGGTGTTGCCTATTAATGAACTGAGTACACCAGTGTTTTGCAACGTGGGGTTAAACAGATGGATAAGTTATGGTTTTGGGCTGACTAGGTACCACTTTGAAGTGTGCAGACCTATACTGGGGATGGTCTAAATCTGTCCATGAATAGGACTACTATAAGTGACAGGTTTAACCTTTTCATTAGCAAGCAATTAATACTTTCTAGAGGAACATGCAATAAAGTATCAGGGAACTTATGACATTTTTTATAACATCAGAGCAATGTTTTACACAACTGCCAATCAATAAGAGAAGACCAGAAGTAAATGTTGAAAAGCTATAGGCAACAATGTAAAGGATAGAGGGAAAAGGGCAAGTTAAATAAAAAAAAAAAAAAAATTGGAAAACATTAGTACCAATGGTCACAGTCCAAGCAAAAAAGCTAAATGAACTAGTGGTCTTTAAGGGAAACCTATGTCTCTATTCTATAATGCAGTGTTTCTTAAACCTTTTTGGACTAAGGAACCGAACTGAAAAACATTTTTTCATGGAACCCCTATGAAAACTTGCAACAAACTACGTAAATATTACACACAATGTTAATTGTAAAAATATATGTTTCAGGTTTCAAACTTGTACAGTCTTAATAAGAAGGATGTGACTGCATTGCATAACAAAAGTTGTCAATATCTGGTGTATGGTTTCTTAGAGACGGCCTTAATGTAGGTGTCAAATTTAACCTATTCCTATATTTTACTTTGTTGGTAGTGACAGTGGAATCCACTTTTGCAGAAGTATTTAGAAGGAAATGAAGAAGGATCGCAATGCATTTCACTTAAAGGTCCATACTCACTATGAATTTTTAGCCAGACTTTTATCAAGAGGTAACTTAAGATCAGCCAAACCGATCTTCATTTCATAGGTTCATACTAGGCTATCTGCCCGAGGGCATTTATAAGCCTAGCCCATTGTTTTGTGGCTTACGCCACCCCTTTAGTATGGGGAACTATACCCATTATTTTGCTGTGCCTCTGTCGAGCAGTGACACTGAGGTAATTCCTGGGGTATATCTGCGATCTCCCATCCATTGGTCAAGATTTCTCTTGAACAAGGCCAGCGAGGTGCTCTGCCTCACATGTACCGGGATTTTGTTCCACAGCATAGGGAGTCTTTGGGTGATGAATCTATCTCTCCAGCACGTCCTATTAATAGCCGTGTCGAGGTTTAAGTCTCCGCCCTTGTGGCTCTGATGGATCTAGATTTTTGAGGTGAAGCATATTCATCAAATCTGGGTTTGACATGGCCTTGTATGTTAGGCAAAGGTCACCTCTGAGCAGCGGTGGCGACTGAATAGAGCTGGAGTTCTTTCAGTCGGGCAGCATAGGACAGATTTTTGAGACCCTTTATCCTTTTGGTGAGGAACTTTTGTGGCCTCTCCAGCTGCTGCAAGTGTCGGGTCAGATACATTCCGAATGGGGCATTGTACTCAATCATTGGTCTGATGAGTGATGCGTAAAGGGAGACTATGACCTCCCTTGATCTAGATGAGAATCCCTTCATGATAAGGTGGGCAATGTAGAAGGACTTCCTAACTACTTTAGCTACATGGGTGTCGAATGACAGACTACTATCAACCTGGGTCCCCAGGTCCCTGATAACTTCTTCTGTGCTCAGTGGATTGCCACCTATTTGGTAGCTAGGGGTAACCTTGTTTTTCCCGAAGGGTATGACTATGCATTTTTTGGCATTTAACTTTAGGCCGTGGCTCTGGCACCAGTTATCTGTTTCTGTGAGACCCTTCTGAAGGATATCTGTGTCGGATGTGTTTTCTACTATGGCACCCAGTTTGCAGTCATCTGCAAACTTTGTCAGCCATAACCCTCCTGTGTTTGCTTGTACTTGAAAAGTAGATGCCAAACAAGAGTGGGCCCAGGACTGAGCCCTGTGGGACACCACTTGTGACAGGCTTTGAGTCTGACATGGCGCCAGCAACTCTGACCCTGTGGGTTCTGTCACTCAGCCAGTTTGCAACCCATCTTGTGATGTATGGGTTAACATTTAAGCTGATGAGTTTTTCAATGATACCCGAGTGGGGTATTGTATCAAGGCCTTAGCCAGATCGAGGTAGGCTGTATGGACTGCCTTTCCCTCATCAATGGCTTTGGTGACTGTTTCGAAAAAGTCAACCAAGTTTAAAAGGCATGATCTGCCTTTGACAAAGCCAAACTGGGTTGGATCCAAAGTCTGCAAATTCCCTATGTCTTTATTTATGAGGTCCATTATGATCCTCTCCATGGCTTTGCAGATAAGGCTTGTCAAGCTAATGGGCCGGTAATTTCCAGGGTCTGTGGAGGCACCGCCTTTGTGAAGTGGGACCACAGTTGCAGTGCGCCACTCCCTGGGTACGTATCCAGAGGTAAGACTTTGATTAAACAGCTGTCCTAGCTGTGGGTTTAATTTGTAAATAAAATCATTCTTTACTCATTCAGGGACATTAAAGGTATCCAGAACCTACAAAAACATTCTCTTGGATCCTGACTTGAGGGAAAATAGTCTTCAGATTTACTTGAAAATATTTTCAAATGATTGATAAGTTTTTTTAGTTGGCTAAAACTGTAATCTTCATTTCTCATTTTTGCCTAATTCATTTGGTCTTTCGAAGTGTTGAAATTCTCAAACCAGTTTTCTGTTATTTGCATCCAGAGTTCAATTTTCTTCTTTTTGACTTCTAATTTATTACTACAATTTAACATGTTTTTTTGTGTCCCTGATTAACTTATTCAAAAGTTGAAATATGTCTGCAAGGTAACATAACTTCATGTTCTAATCTGTGTTCTTGAAAAAAATTGTACAATATCAGTTTTTGTTTGACCAAAATAAAATTATTTTTTTCTCTCAGGTGAGAGTCTTTTTTTAATATGTCATCATGAAAGAGTAAACTTTAGCATTTTGACACGGTTTTATAAGAGCAGCCCTTTTAATCGTACAACATTGCAAAGAGTCTTGAATTTGAAGAGCAGGGCTTTATAAAATGTATTGTCTTAACAGCAATTTCTAATACTTCACCCAACTCCCACTCACACTTTTGCTTGATAACATTTCCCCATATATCATGCAAAGTACGTTTTTGATACCTGATGTTACTCACTTCATATTTGTGACGAATCTTGCATGTTTACCAACTGTACTACCTGCATCATCAGTATCAACTGAATCACACTCTTTGAATTTTAAACTGGTACTTAAGTTATCAGACAATGCTGACAACACTTCAATGCCTTTTTTTATGAGACTCTAATTCCAAGTAGTTCAGAAGCTCTTTGTTAATTTAAATTTTCATCCTAGTCTATGTATCTAACATAAACAAGTATGTAACAAAGCTTTATCAGCAACACCTGTAGCTTCATCTAACTAAATATACACCTTTGACATTTTAATTTCATGTATAAATTGCTGATGAATATCTTCACTGATTATAATTGTACGATTCAAAACAGTATCATTAGAAAGGGTATTCTCTTATTTTTTCTTGGCAAAGGTATCACCTAACATTGTTTGGCATGCATCCAGCATACAAGGCCTAATAGAGTATTCCCCCATGGTGAAACTTGTTTCTGATTTTGCAATGCTAAGTGATATAAAAATGTTGCTTTAACAGCTAACTCATTTCCTGTACTCTTACATATATACTTCAATATTGCTTGCTGAGATTGTACCCCTTTTCTTTTCTTTAAAAAACAACACAACTGACATAGTATGGTACTGTTCGTGTTTAGGTTTTGCTGGATACATTGCACTATTACATAAAATAAGTGAATGTATAACACATTGAAGATAATCATCCATATGTCTGGACTCAAACGCAATGTATGAATGCTCCTGTTTATGTTTCGTTTTAACTCAGGAGATAATGTGTTTTTACCAACATGTCTTTTCAAAAGTGGAAATGTTCACATTTGAATAACTTATTGAGGGTCCCTGTTTTTCAATATTTTTAGCAGTAATCTCACCATTTACTTGCCAATGAGACTGCTCTTGTGCAGTGCTAGCAGTCTGCTTCTTGAAACTATCAGCAGAAATTCCATCACTAACTTTTGTATTATTACAGAAGACATTTGACATATTTGGGTTACTTATACTGGCAAATATCCGTGATGGAAAAAAATACATTTTTAGGACCACACATTACACATATGTTCTTTTGAATTCACCTTTCTGACAGATTCAAATACATACTTCTCTACCAAATTGTTTCAAATTACATTTACTGTTTGATAAATGTATTTAACTTAACATCACACAACAAATAAATTATATATACTAAATCTATTGTTAAAATGAAAAATTCATTTGATTGCGTTTTATGTTTGTAGTTTTGCACATTTTTCCCACTAGAAGTAAAACAAAATTTATTAACCAATAACATTACCCATTTTTGAAACATTTTAAGCATAAAGGACCAAAAACTGCTACCAGTATAATTATTCATAACCTTACCCATCACTTACAGCCACTTTGTCTACACCTCACATGTTAAGACTATGACAAAATAGCCACAGTAAAGTATTCCAAATTGTTTTATAAAACTCAGACTAGTTCTATAAGTAGCCACAGTAAAGTATACAAACGTATTTCATACAAATGCACATTCATCATGCAAATCCAAGGACGAACATATGACACAAGTAGAACCCAATTTAATCCACAGATGGCTCCCACCAGTAGGTATAGCCACTTTAACTAAATACACCTCTAACATCTAACTGTGATTTGTTTCACATAAACACAGAGAAGACACTGCATTCACAGTAAAGTATTCCAATTTAACTTCATTCAAATGCACACTAGTTCTGCAAACCTACATCAATAACTGTTTACTATGAGCATATGACAAGATGGCAACACGCTTTTACCCACAGACAACCATCCACCCCCACTTAGAAGTTATATCCACTTTGAATGTGTATACCTCAGATGGTATAATGGCCATACAATAATGGTTATTTCAGTTTTTTCACACAAACAGTTGCAAGGTATTCTAGTTTGTTTTACAAAAATCACATTAGCCTACAAAGCTAGAATAATGACCAAACTATACCAGTATCCAGCAATTATGGCTACTTTGTTGTCTGTATGCATTTCAGATAATCAATTATAATAAAACAAAATAGCAGCTGCACCTCCAGCATAACACTCTCACAGGTCTCAACTTTTTAGCAGAACAATCCAGAATGAAACAAAATGAGGAGCAAATTTTAAATTTTTCTTGTACACTTAGAAAGCTACCAGAATAACAGATTTTACATTAGCATATGTCTAATGAATGGTATGACATCTGCAAGTAATAATCTAGCATTATGTAATCAAGTGATTGCAAACCTCAGTGATTTGCTAGAGTTTGAACAGCACACATTTCACAAGTAACAGAGCAAAAACATGACATAAAATTATTGAGGGGGCAGATGATCAGTTGAGAGGTATGCACTGCATGACTGCAGCTCATGTCTCCAGAAAACCAAACATTTAATTATGAAAAGTACAAAAAGGCAAAGATGGGTAGTTAAAAATCTACGCTCTCATCCAATCACACTATAAGGCTGTTTATTGATATTTGGCCGCCTGCCAGATTGGATTATACTTCTAAAGCAGTAGCCATCTAAAATAAGCATAAAGGTTCTTGAAAAACAGGTACATCGAGCCAAACAAATTTGGGCACATAAACAGCATAAAATTTACATATTTCTCCCACTCTCATTACGATAGTACGATACTACTTTGAAATGCAAGTTTAAAAACTGACAGTGACAAAATGACACAAAAATGTAAACCCACTGCAATGTCTTTATTATGAAATGGCACTACTGCAGAAAACTCTTCTTTTAAATAATTAATTTTAAACATATCTACTTAGAAATAGTTAATAAAAGCTTTATAATTACAGCATCATATTAGACTTCAAAAATAAAGTCATTTTAGGAAGAGGTCTTGACTGTGAAACAACACGATTGCAGTATGGCAGCCCCATCACAAAATAAGATGAAAGAAAAGAAAACGTGATTCAGCTTTTTCTAGTGGAGTGACTTCCAAGCTAAATTCAACTGCCTCAAATCTACTTTAAACATTCCTCCTCTTCTGTACAGATATGATCGAGCTGCAATCCCCTTAGAAATTCATGGGCCAATCCTAGGAAAGCAAGACTCTTGAGTGACAGGTCTGACAGTTTGTCTCTCAATAACTCCACCTCTCACTACATTTATGCAGGTTTAACCTCTCTTCTGAGAACCTCTTACTCCTTTGTTTTAAAATTCATACCAGTAGTTTGCATTATAATCTCACTGCATTTTACTTCTGCTTTGTTTTTGGCATTACTCATAATCATAACAGTCATAGTCAGAATAATTTACAATTAGTTATTAGTTATTAATGACAGTTAAAGTTGTACACTTCTGGTCAATTAATTTACCTAGCTAATAAAGTTACCCTTACTTATTCTTTTGGATAATTGCTATGGCACCTTCTATATCCACTTGAGCTTCCACCACCTCAAGGAGATGGGACCTCGGTTTATCATGTTATCCAAAGAACAGCACACTGAGGAGTACACATTATATCTCCTTTCACACGCAGCACTGTAGTGACAAGTCTTGGAAAATATAACCCAAGCAGTTAGGGTGGAAAAAGAGCCCACATCCTTATTATAGTCCAACATCAAAAGTGTGTATGTTACTAGTTAAATAAGACAGGAAAAAATATTCTTTTTTTTCTTCAAAGTATAAAATCTTATAGATAAAGGACTAATTTACATAATTAGAAACTTTGGTGAAGTTTTACAAATAATTTCCTGTCAAAAAGCTTGGAGATATATTCACTTGTTAAAATGAGCAACTCAAGGAATTCTCACCAGGATGCTGGCTTAAAGAAGGAACTACAACAGATGACATCTACCCTGCACTTGTCTTTGAAGACGGATGATTTTAAAGAGAACCTAGAAAATCTTAAAACAAGCAGTCAAAAACAGGCTGACACCCTCAAGGAAATGCTACACCACCACCAGACAAGGATAACAGTAATACAGGTTTCTCTAAATGTCTTAGAAAGCAGACATAAGGAAGAGGAAACACAGAAAGAACTGCTTCTTAAACAAAACACTTGGTTGGTCAATAAAGTAGATGACTTGGAAAACAGGGAGAGGAGAAATAACATCAGGATTTTTGGATTACCTGAAAACACAGAAGGTGAGGATTTTACTTACTTTTTATCAAGCTGGATCCCTGACTTTTTAAATTTCAAAGAAGGACTTTCCTTTGGCATTGAGAGGGCACACAGAGCTCTTGGGAAACCTGCCACTAACTCAAACTCTCCTCCTTTGTCAATAATTATAAAATTTCTTTCATACTTGGACAAGGAAATGATTTTAAGATCTGCTTGGAGGAAGGCACCTCTAAAATATAAACAGAGCCTGATAAGATTTGATAACGACTGTTCATCTAGAATAATGGAAAAAAAATGTGGCCAATGATAAAGTTTCTGAACCAACATAACATCAAGGTACAACTTGCATATCCAGCTAAGATAAGAATACTGTATGCCAATGAGATGAGGACTTTTATTGACTTAGAGGAAGCCTTTTCATTATTAAAACTTACCAGAAGATATGGACTGGATGTCACCTTCTCTCAAGAGAACAAAAGAAACAAATGTCTGGACAGACGTCAAAAAAGAGAAGAAAAGACTGATACTGTTACAGCCAAATCTCTCAAAGCATCTACTATGATATGAATTGTTTTAACATTACTTTAAAGGACCAACTTTACTGCTTGGAATTTTAAAACAAAGGTAATTAACGACTGGAATCTTTATCTATATTTTTTTGAAAACAGATGACACAAGAGTTTTCACATTACCTCAGGTATGTAAAACATGGTACTTTTCTTTCACAGAAGGAGGGTTTGTTTGTGTGTTTCGTCTTTTCCCGGGAAGGGGTCGCCACAGCGGAACTCCGGTCCGCTAATGATTGGCAGTAGATTTTTACGTACTGGCTTGCCGGGCCTAACGCACAACCTTCATCGAAGGAACGCCCATTCACGCATGTCGCTACACAGAAGACGCTCTGAGAATCGAACGGGCAACGTCTAACTTTGAGGCGACAACGCTACCGCAGCACCACCACCGCAGCGCACATACAATATTTATACTGTAAATCAACATACATAGTATATGTGCACTTTCTCTTAATTTTCTCTTTTCTTTCTCTCTTCTCATTATTTATTTCAACTGCATCTGGTCTCCCTTTCTAAATTCTCTCCTATTTACTATAGTAATATAGTCTGTATATATTTAATAACTCACCATTTATACATAGATAAACAATAGTCTAAAATAATCTAGTTTTAAAGTAGACTGATTGGAATAGTGAACTTAATTGTTATTACAATATTTATTAGATTAATGATAGTCACTGTTATGATTATTGGGATTGGGGACATGTTCGTGATTAACTCTGAAATGCTTCATTCATGTATATTTGTCCTTTGAATTATCTCCTTTTAGTATTAACAAATACATAAAAAAGAAAGGAGGGAAAATGTACTGTTGGTTAAGAAAAGTGAAGCTTTCTTCACATTCTATTTGCGTTGCCATAGCAACAGTAAACAATTGCTGCAATTTTTAAGGACATTGTGAACCTGCAAAGTGCATTTAGCCACACAGATAACAAATAATAAGAAAAAGTAATGTTGTTTAGTTATTAAAATGAAAAACAACCTAAACAAGGTAAAATAAATACATAATACGATTATTTGTAAATATTTTATGATTTATCCTCATAGGATTACATACTCCTGGAAACACAACTTAAATGTTCCCAAACTACATGTGCACTTAAATGTAGCTGCTTGATTAAAAAGTATCACTCAGTTTAACATGCTGATTCCACAAGCTGTCTGCACTGTAAAATTTACACTGTATATGTTACTTGAAATTGACAGGCTCTAGAGCATATGAAAAGATACATATTACTTTTTTGCAACATGTTATCTTTGCAGTCACCTCACATTCTATACACACTCACTTGGCAACTGATAGCTAGCTATTCATTTAAAATATCTGTTTAAATATTAACTGTGCCCTTGAAATGCTATTGGCATTTTGACAAAATATAATCTGAACTGTAAAATGAATGATTTGAAAGAAGTGAAGCAATGCATAGATTTCAAAGACAGTTCTTGACACTACAGTACAAGTAAAAATGTGCATTCACAAGGAAGTATTGCAATGTTTTAGTCTTCCAGTTACTTAGCTTACTGTCAACATTTTGCGATATCAGAAAGTTTGAAGAGCTAGGAAATTACTATTATTTGTCTTTATAATGATTATTAGACAGATGTTAGACTCTGCTTTGTTTAATGAATTGTGACACGTTTATGAGGAAAAGTGGACTCAATTACTCACATTGGACTACACATTCCTGGAAACTCAACTGAAATGTCCCCAAATTACTTGTGAACTTAAATGAAACTGCCTGATCAATAAGCATAACTTACTTGAACAACCTGAATCCATAAGCTACCTGCTCTATATATGCTACATTATGTATGTCACTTGCATATGACAGTCTCTAGAGCACACAAAAAAATACATATTATTTTTGCAACATGCTACATTTGCACTAACCATACATTCTAAACTAACTCAATTGGCAACTGACAAGTTATTTATTTGAAACATCAGTCTAAATATTAATTGTGCCCTTGAAATATTGTTGCCGTTTTGACAAAACAAAACCTGAATTGAAAAAGGAATGATTTGAAGAAGTGAAGTATTGTACAGATTTCAAAGACAGTTATTGACACTACAATACAAGTAGAAATGTATACATGCAAGGAAAAATTGAAATGCTTTACACTTTTAGTTAAAATAGCTTATTGTTAACTTTTTGCTTTATCAGAAAATTTAAAGAGCCAGGAAATAATTTCTAATGTTTACTAAAGTGATGTTAGTCACTGACTTGTACAAGACGGACTACTGAATGTTATTTCTGTTTACCTGTATTTGCTGAATTTCATTTATTAGTACTGATTTAAAACAAGGGAAAGAAAGGGAAGGGAAATCTCTGTTTTTGTCAAGGGAGGACAGGCTTAAGAGTACTCTAACTGCCCAGAGAACTCTCTAAGATGCTCTAAACACTATTTGATTAATACTTACCTAAGGTAAGTCTTGATTACCATATAGGTACCTACACATTCATTCTAGACCTGATGTGATTATCCATTCTGGAAGCAGGAGGTGACCTATGCAGGGTGGGAATTGTTAGGGTAATCATAGTTCATTCTTAGACTCTGCTTTGTAAATCTATAAATATGCAAAAGCACTGCACACTAGAATGTAGGGCACCTCTACTGAGAGTCAGGATACCACTGATAAGCCATGTCATTTCATAAGTGTAAGTTGAAGTTGGTGAGCTGAAGAGTGGGAAAGTAAAGGAAGACAGTACACCTACAGTAAATTCATATTTCACTGGTAATCAACTCATTGTCTCCTACAGAGTCCTTTTAGTCAAATTATTTTAGTAATAATCTATTTGCTATTGGCTTATTTACTGTATGCTCCTCTGTTGCATTTAATTTATCCGAAATGACATATCTGACATGTTTGGGATCTTCTAAGGGTAACTAAATATTGGATATTTTCTAAGTCAACATAATAATTGTTTACACTACTAACATTCCATCCTGATATATAAAATACTATAGAATAGTAACAGAATAATAGAGTTTTACAACTCTTTTAAGAAAATTCTCCACATAATAATCAGTTGATATTGTTGGTTAAAGGTATGAGTGATAATTCAATAGATCTATCTTTATCTATTGGATTAGGAATGACTTTCATTCCATGTTTAATGGGAAATTCATATTTAATTGTATTTGATACTTTAGAATTAATGTTTTAGAGAAGTACTTTTTTAAAGCCTGACCAGAATTTTACCCTACTTGTATTTAAAGAAGAAAGAACATTAAACTACACTCCCAAGTTTACACACACAAAAAATAACATTCAATGTTATCAGAGAATATGGTATAACTACTATAATCAAAATAAAAAAAGAAGCAAAATGTTTCTTCCAACAATAACTTGAAATGGATTTACATTCTTATCATTAAATACTAATGGCTTAAATAATGCAAATAAAAGATCAAACTTACTAAAATACTTGAACCTAAATAAGACACAAGTAGTATTTTTTTCCAGGAAACACATTTTATGACTAATGATAGCTTTATTTGGAACCCTAAGGACTACACAGTCTTAGCTCAAGCCTCCTAGAGAACAAAGACAAAAGGAGTATCAATTCTCTGGAAGAAAAACAGAATCACTCCAAAAGTTATTTATAAATATGAAGACAAAGAAGGTCTACTAGTGTTTGTTATAATTAAATTTAATAACATAATATTGACCTTAGCTAATCTATATTGGTTCCCAGGAACTGGAGCAGGAACGGTTAAAAAAACACCTACATTTTATTTCCAACAATTATAAAGGAAATCCTATACTGGGAGGAGACTTTAATTGTACCTTAGAAGCTTCTGAAACCACCAAGAAGTCTTTTCGGATAGCAACTATTTCAAAATCCTTAAAAAGATGTATTGATTCATTTCATTTAATAGACACTTTTAAAGTAAAAGACGATAAATCCTTATTATTTTCCCATAAAGACCATAGATTTGGAACACAAACCAGAATAGACAAATTATTCGTAGTTCAAGATTTACAAACAAAAATCCTCAACTTCTCAATAGTTCCATGCCCCTTCTCAGATCATGACTCTCTGATAATGAAGCTCCAAATAGAGTTTAAACCTTTAATCCTCTCAACTAGAATTCCATCATATACCACGAAAATTAAAGAATTCAGACCCTGGATGTGGTCAGAACTACAATTATTTCTTGAAATTAATAATACAACAGAAATCAGTAGAGTCAAGGTTTGGGACTCATTAAATGCGTATTTATTTGGCAAGAACCTTAGCTGGTACAAAAACAAAGTTAGAGAGTGGGAATCTGAATGATTAGACTTGCAAACCAGACTCCTGACAGCAAAATCTAAAAAAAAATCAGAATTGTCCAGAAGTCAAAAAAGAAATAGAGGAATTAAATAAAAAAATATATAATTAAATTCTAACACACAAAACTTGTCTAGCCTTGGAAAAATTAAAAATAAACTCATTAGCCACCTCCCCCAGATATCTACATAACTTATCTACAAGAATTAAAATACAATCAAAGCAAATAACATTAGTAGTATATATCATGAAAAGAAAGGGAAAAGTATCAGATATAGGAGACATCCTTGAAGCATTTCGGTTTCATTATATGCAGTGGTGGCTGGTGACTTCAAATTAAAGGGGGGCTGCAAGAGACAGCTGAATGTATGGGGCCAATGTGAAGGGGTGGAGCTATACTCAAAACCACAACAACTGGAACTTTAATTAAATACGCTGCCCTGGGTGCCAAACCATCATTACGAGAGTCCAATCAAGACAAAACGAAGTGTAGAAGAAAAAAATATTTCAATGCATTGGCTACATGACAACTTACTTAATATCTAGATGGAAACACAAAGGTTGTGAGGCATGAAAAAATAAATTGCTTTTTAAATACATTACTGGAATGCCAGTCAAAATCAAGTATAAAAAAAAACAAGCAGCACTCAGCTCAAATCACTTCTCCTTGCACTGCAGTTCTAATTACAATTTATATTCAGCTTTATAAAATTACCAAGTAACATGCTGAAAGTAGCAATCTCTGTGATACTCCCACTTGTAAAAATGTTTCTTATTCAAAAAAGACCTGCTGCTTGACCACAACTATCTACTTGTTTCATGGGGAACACATGATCAAAGTAAAAAATGAACAGCAAACAAGAAACAAGCTCAAGATAAATTGCTTAAAGGATTACTGCACAAGTTATGGACCACACATGATAGATTGTCATTCTGTTTAGTTTACGGGTAAAGCCTGCAAAGCTAACTGCAAGTCTCCAACAAATGTAATGAGCTTCTGAAAATACCATAAATCCTGTCCTTTATTACAAATACTGTCATATGCATTTCAATACCCAAGGCTTATACGTTATCTAGTCATGTAAATATTCTCTGCATGGCAACAATGAAAAGACTTTCAATGTTAGTAATTAACAGTATGCTTATTAAAGCTTACTTGCATCTTACAATCTCCAAGCTTACTTGATGATCATTAAATCATTGCTACTTTAACACAGAACAACAGGGCACTGCAAGAGCATGCATTTTCATGAATAAGAAGCATAAATCAACAGTATAAAACCATGACAGAAAACCAGAAAGTTCTGCAAAATTAAGGACAGATGAAAAGCCAAGGTTGTACTTGTGGTCTACATTGGATGGGGGAATACTCTGCACACTTACACTGCATAACTGCTCCTTGCCTTGCTTGGACACATCCAGAGCCACTACAATGGGGAGTGGGGTGCAACAAGTAGGTCATAGTTTGAAATGTCTCTGGCTGACGGTGATGGCCCTGCCACATTTGTCATACCTCTCAACCTCAGAGCAAGAAATCTGGACAAAGTCATACATGGAAGTGGGACACAGGCCCAAAAATAAAGACAATTTTAAATATTGTTCTTATAAACTTAGAAAGATAATAGAATAGTAGTAGGTCTTGCATTAGTATGAATATTTGAAGGGTATGAAATCTGAAACTCAAATGTCTGCCATTATTTTCTAACTTCAATCTTTAATGATTTGCTACTAATTTGACAGAAAACCACAATTTTATGAAATACAGACCAAAAATGTTATGCAAAAATATAAAATTGCCACACAATACAGCTGGGAACCTGTCAACGAAGGGACACCTTTTTAAAATTAGTACTGTTAACTTGAGCAGCTGACAAAATAAGAGCATCTACATGCATTTCTGAAATAAAAGTAATCTATAACTCTGATCATTACAGTTATTTATAACTGCAAACCTTCCATGTTTTCTTCCAAAATTGCCATTTTGCAGAGGGATTATTAGAGGGAGAGCAACATTTTGAGCCAAAATTGGGGACAGTTGAGAGGTTTGGATATTCCTAATTCTATAAAGCGATTTATTTGCATGTCCCCCCCGCAGCCATTCCAATGTCCCATTCCTTGGTTATTTCACCCCATTTGCCATAAACACTGTAATGTGCATACTGCTTTACTTCTGCAATGATATGGATTTCATTTGAATGTTTTATTTTACATTTGACAGCATAAACCCCAATAGATATCTGCTAAACAAAGCAATGCAGTCTCACAATGAAAACAGACTTAGCATTAAAACTTATCTGCCTTTGAAACTCACAGTCATTGAAATAGCAATGAAAGCCACATTCAAAGAAAATACATTTTGCCAGTGGCAGATAAAGATTAATTTTGGGCTGTTTTCAAATCATAGGCCCCTTGAACACGAAACATGCACATGCTCTTTGATACACCTTCCTGACTGTATTAAATTATATTCCTTGTACAACACAGTGCAGTCGTTAGAGGTAATTTTAAATTTATTGTTTTGAACATTTTTCCAGTAAACAATGAAACAAAATGCATGCACCAATAATGACACAATAATGACAAAACTGCCCAATTCAGAACATTTCTATCATAAAAGTCTACTCAAACTTCTACAGTCCACCAGTATCAGTAAATATGCACCATCTCTGAAGAAGTAAAAGTCATCTAAATAATTCCACATTAAAGAAATCTGTTAACTAATGAAGAGGTTCCTGCTAGCAAACAACTTTATATGTCATTGTTTCATCTATAAATAAAGTGCCTGTTGCCCTTGAGGAATAAATTGCCTATGCTGCATTAAAAAAATGATAAGCTAGTAATATCACAATAGGGAATGGATGGCAAACTGATAACAGGTTCATAGTTACTACGTATCTTTGCCAAAGAGGAATGCAGCATCCATCAGCAGTGCATCTAACTACTGTGGGAGTAGAATCCATAGCCTTCTGCATCAAAAGCAAGTACACTATCTGTTGTGCTATTAATGTAAGCAGACTCAGCATAAGCAGCACTAAACTTTTGTTCCCCTGCAGCTCTCAGCTCCTTGTAAAATCTCTTCTACACTCAGCTGTACCTCTGAACTTTGCAGCACAAGAAATCTGGAAACAGCCAAAATTTACTGGGGGGGGGGCACAAAAGCCCAAAAACCAGGGACACATTTTAAACACTGCTTGTATAATGTTGGAAAGTTGCTAGAATAAAATGCTGTGTTATCACTATACATTTCACTGCCAAGTATTGAACCCATGACCCTGTGCAAAACAGTCAGAGCAACATACCACTATGCCAAATCATCTATTTTGTGAAAAAAAGTTAGACTGAAACTTAAATGGCTACCATTTATTGAATTCAGTTCTCACCATAGCGGTCAACATCTTAGAACAAAACACCTGAAAAAGCCAATAATGGGGGAATACAGCCCCCAAACATATTCAGTGAGTTCAGTTATCACCATAGCTCTCAACCTTGGCACAAAAAACCTGGACAAAGCCAATAATGGGGGAATACAGTCCAAAAAATAGGGACAAATATCCATTGAGGACACCAGAGCAAACCCACACAAACACAGGGAGGACATGCAGACTCCACACAGAAGGCACCCTAGCCAAGAATCAAACCAGACAACCTGTAGCTGTCAGGCAACAATGCTACCACTGCACTACTGGCTGTGTTAAGTAACAAAAATACAGAAACCACAGATTTTATGAGGAACAGAACAAATATGAGGCAAAAATCTGCAAATGTTTTACAAATGGTGGTGGGTAGGGAATTCAGGCTCTTGTCACTTGGACCCAAGGTACAGGGTTCAAGCCTTATTCTCTACCCACCACCATGTAGCAACTGGGGCATTTTACACACAAACACAGAGACAGACAGACAGACAGACACACACACCCTGCAGATCCTGTCTCTAACATCCATAACGGCCCGCAGAGATCCTGTACTCTGCAGCAGCCCAGCAAAGTCCTCCGTATTCTGCAGCCCGATCACCGTAGCGATCCTGTACTCTGTCTTGCAGCCTGATCACTTGTCTCTGTTCTCCATAACGGCCCGCACGCATGCTGTCCCATGAGATGTGAGAGCCTCCTGCTGTTGGGTCCCCGCGAGATGTGAGTAGGCTGGAGCCTCCAGCCTGCGGGTGATGCAGTCTAGTGACTTTCCGGTCTGTGCGGTCATCACTGCACAGACCTCTGGGCTGGAATGGTGGAGTTTCCTGCCTTCCCTATCAGGACTGCCTAACAGCAGTCTGGAGTTCAGGAATAGCACACATGTGCACATGTGTGCGTGGAGTTCTGGTCTGCCTAACACAGCAGTCAGGAAGTAAGCACGCATGCACGGAGTCCGGGACTAGTGACATTTTTTTTATTTTATTTTTTATGTTCTACAGTTTTATTTTTATTCATTTTACAGGTGGGGGGCTGCAGTCCTATAGCACGAGCCACCCCTGATTTTATGGAACACTTCAAAAAAGAAGATTTAGATACAAACCTTACCAATATAAAAAAAAATCCAGAAAACTTAAAACTAGACTTACAAAAAACTATATCCTACAAAGAAATTGTTGACAAGATAAAAGAAAGTAAATCTAACAAAGCTCCAGGGACAGATGGTATAATTACAGACATTTACAAACTCTTCCCATCAACAGTAATCTCCCTTTTTCATAAAACTTTGCTAGAAGTCCAACTAGAAGTAAAAATAACACCCTCATGGAAATATTCTCTCATAACACCAATTCTAAAAGATAATAAACCATCAGACCTTTGCACCTCATACAGACCTATATCATTACTGAATAATGATTACAAAATATTCATGTCAATCCTAGCTAACAGAATGAAAATCCCACTTTCAAAGACAATTAATAGTGACCAAACTGGATTTTTATATAACAGGCACACAAATGATAATATTAAAAGGATACTTACTCTTATAGATTATGTGAATGAAGAAGATAGAGAAACACTTGTAATCAGATTAGACATAGAAAGAGCCTTCGATTCCCTCAACTGGGAATATCTATTTAAAACTTTAGCATTATTTGAATTTCCTCCTCCCTTCATCTTATTACTAAAAAACATATATATTAATAACTTAGCCTACATTAAATTAGGTCCTTTCACCTCAGAATCTATCCATATAACGAAAGGTAGTAAACAAGGATGCTCCCTTTCTCCTATTTTATTTGCTTTGGCTATAGAAATAGTTGCAGAAATAATGCGCAATAATCCAAGAATAAAAGGAATAGAAGTCTATGACTAGTACACATCTAAAATAATGCTTTTCACTGATGATATTTTATTTACCCTATCAAACTCTAGAAAGTTATTAGGAGAGCTAGAAGTAGTAATGGAGAATTTTTATAAGATTCCAGGTCTATACTTTAATAGATCAAAATCAAAATTTCTATTTTTAAATAAGAAAAAAAACCTACAAGTTACAGATAAATCCATCATAGGAAAACAAGAAGTTACTCTAAATTATTTAGGAATAGTGTTACGCAAAAATATAAACGAAACAATATTAATAAATTATAAAAACATTATTGAAACAAAAATATATATAGAAAAGTGGAACAAAATTATATTAACTTTTGAAGACAGACTGTAATTAATAAAAATGGTCTTATTGCCAAAAATACTATATGTAGCATTAGCAATACAGTTAATTCCTGAAAGATGCATTCTTAAAGAAATAAACTCAGGTTTAATAATTTTTTTATGGTATCCCAAAAAGAACAGAGTAGCTCTAACTCATCACATTAGACCCTGGAAACAAGGAGGATTGAACTTCCCAGAAATAGAAACATATATAAAAGCATCTCTGCTTAAAACTACAACAGACTAGATAAACCCAAATTATTTTGTCAGCTGGAAAGAATTAACAATGGCTATATTAACAAATTAAAATTTAATCTGTTAAAAAAAAATTTAATAGTAGACAAATCAAACTCTGGTACATACTATGCATTAGTATACAATATAATATAACAAAACCTTCTAAAAAAAACACTGATTAATCATTATATCAATTCCTTTAGGAAACTTATCAATGCAAACCTAGATCTAAAACATTGGTTTGACCTTTAACCCCATTTACCATCACTAAGAACTTTCCTAACAAAATATATGGGGAAACAATAACCTCCTGGGAACAAAATGGAATCTTATGCTGGTTTCAATGTGTAAACAAATTAATGTTTTAGATATACATATGATAAAAACTGCTTACAGTATTCCAACACAGGACTGGTTAACATTACAAAGCATTCTAATGTACACTCAAGATTTATGCAGATTAATTAATAATTCCTCATTTAAAAATATTCCAAATCTAATACGTTTTCTGTATGAGTTTATATATAATAGTTGTGAAAAGAAAAATTCCATTTCAAATCTATATAAAGAGTTACTAACATATAAAACAATTCCCAAACCATCATACTGGCAGTTCTTAACAAAAGGGCAGTCATTGCAGTTAACAGAAGAAATTAAAACTAACATATTAATATCAGTTAATTACACCTTTAACACACAGTACTGGAAAATATTTAACTGGAAATACTTACATAGAGCATTTTTAACACCAGATAGAATTAAAAAGATCAGTACTACTACAAATGGTTTTTGCTGAATGTGTGAAAAGTCAAATAAAGCAGACTGCATTCATATTTTTTATTAATGTAATAAAATTAAATCATATTGGAATGGAATCAATCATTTTTTACAAACTTTATTTAAAGAATCCTTTACCTTAACTAAAGCTTTGATTATACTAACTGTAAATGAAGGTCCCTACCTGAATAAGACAAATATGTATTTGTTATAGACAATACTTGCTATATCTAGAAAATGCATAACCAGAAGGTGGAATTAAAATACACCCCCGACCTTGGAAGAATTGTACATTTTACTGAAGACAACTGCATCGCTGGAAATAAAAATCAAAGAACTATGAATCTATTCCAGGCCATTGGTAAATAATCCTTGGAAGAAAGTTATATCTTTGTTGGACACTCTGCAATAATCAATATTGTATCTCTGATAACTGATCTGTTAATTCTATATTTAATAACATACAGTGTATATAATTGAAAGCCAGGCTAATGTAAATATTGTATATAGTTTAAAATGGTATTTAAAAATATTATGTAAATGATATTTTAATTGAAAATAAAACAAACATGTTTTGAGGAAAAAAGTGTGTATACTATTCACTGATGCACTAACACTGATCTCCATGTGCACTGCAAATGAAGCTTAGTGAATAACAGGAAACTGATGTTTTGAGCAACAGCCCTTCACAATATTAATTCTCACATGGCACTCAAAGAAAATGCTAGCAAAAGGTGTTTATTTAATATTTTAAGACTGCCGTCTCACTTTGCAGGGGAAGCACATTTTATCACTGTAATTATTTCTTATAGTAAAACAAATAATTAACACTTATAGAATCTGTCAAGAATAAAGTCATCTTAAAGGCTGGATTTCAAATGTTCGGAACTTAACAACTTTATGCAATAAAGATTTACAACAGTCATAACATTTTTATGCTGTTGATGCAAGATTTTAAAGTCACTGTCTAGCAAGAATTCCCCCCCCCCAAAATACAGCACAGTTTTTCCTCCAACTTAAAAAAACATACTGAAGCCTACAAGCTTGGACTTTTCAGTTTGTCTTCTGGACTGTTTACTCAGACATGTAAATTGACTGCCAAACTCGTATAGCAAGACACTCACTAGACTTCTCCTTCTTCTTTTGGCTTTTCCCGGTTAGGGGTCGCCACAGCGGAACTCCAGTCCGCTAATAATTGGCAGTAGATTTTTAGGGTGCCGAGGTGCCAGCCCGATGCCCAACCTTCAACGAAGGCACGCACATTGATGCATGTTTTTTGAATGCCATTCAACCACGGGGAGGACATGCAGACTCCACACAGAAGGTGCTCCAGCTGAGAATTGAACGGGGGAACCTCTTGCTGTGAGGTGAGAACGCTTCCGTTGAACCACTGCAGCTTAAGACACTCACTAGACTGCTGATTAAAAAGACACTACTTGACTGCTGATTAATAATTCTAGACTGGTCAATATTCTCTAATTTCCTTTGCACTGGAATCACTGCTGCTACTGTGACTCTCACACACACACGTGTCAGTAAATTCAACACTACTTCAATTATACTTTTCATGATTCTTCTTGTTGCTTTGGTCATGTATCTCTTCCTTCTTTGGCACGTAGAAAGAATGATGTACAAATATACTCACAGATAATAAAAAAATAGCAAATGTATGCAAATAAATACAAATGCATTTCCGATGCAGCTTTCTTAAGTTTTTTTCAGTTGGAAATACATGAGGAAGCTGTAATGAAAACAGTGAAAATGTGTTTCTAATATTTGTATTCATTTTCTGGTTTATATTATCTGTGACTTAAAAAAAAAAGTATTTGCATCCATTCCTTTTGGTATCTGAAACACTGGATTTAAAACAATGCATATTGTCAGTTAAAAACATTCTTCTCAACTGTCAGAATTTTGCAGAACATTCCCAGAGTTTGCCTAGTCCCCAGTAAATTTTTGATTTTTTGGTAAATCACTGAGGATTACAACCAGTCAAGAATGCCAGAGTTCCATGCTCATTATTGTTCAAAAAATGCATGTTGATGCAAAACCTGTTACTATAATTAAGTACAAACTTACTAGGATAATAACAGATTTTATTTATTTATTTTTATTTTATTTTACATTTGTTTACCGGGAAAGTCCGACTGGGTATGAGCCCATTTTCAGCGAAGGCCCAGGGAGAAAAGCTCCACATACAATAAAATACAAAATACAAAATTATGACAAAACAAATTATTAAAAAATATATTACAAAGACAAATAGTACAATTTGTTTAACATTATGTTATAACATGGTCAACAAATATGGAGTAAATAGTATATACTATAAAATTGAGTAGAGAGATTTAAAAGGACAGAGGTGGTAACAAATAGCAATGTTAAAGTGAGCAGAATACTTGCAGGAAACAGTACCATTCTGTGTAGTAGAAGATTGAAAGTACAAACAAAACAGATTTTTGATTTAAGGTAGAATAAGAAGAAGTGAGACTGATTCTGACTAGAACAGAGCCTTGCCTACAGAGGCTATTTACTATGTTTGTAGTTAAATAGATATATGGACTGTAATGGAAAAGGGTTGAAAGGTAGTACAGAGAATCAGGTTAGGAAGACAGTGGTATCAGAAAGGTTTCTAGGTTCATACAATGGTGTTGAAGTATTTTAGTAAGGTGCTGTTTTGTCATAGGGTAGAAACAGGAGTAGGAAGAGAGTATGTTTTATCCTGGAGAATTACATGTGCAAAGCCATGTGTTCATCAGATGATCTTTGAGTATTACTTTTTTTAAAGTGAGTAATTTTAGTTAAAATTCTTAGTTCTAAGGATAATGAGTTCCAGATTTTGTCTAGATAGCTAGAGTAAAGTGCATCATCTGGTTAAATTTTAGATTTGGTAACTTTGAGTAAGGATTTGCTGGTGGAGCTTAATAGTCTATGGTTAAAATATGATTCTAGTAGGTTTTGTAGGATAGGTATTTTGTTTAGCTGGTTAAGTAATTTGTGTGCCATGGTCAGCTGGTTGTAGATAGTTGTTTTAGTACTAGGCAGTGATGTGTTCTATATGAGGAATCAGTGGAAAATCTAGCTATTTTGTTAAAACACATTTTGAGTTTGTCTAGGTCTGATTTTCTAAGGTTTGTGAGTATGGGAGTAGAGAAGTGTTGACAGTAGAGTTCTGGCAATGGCTATTTTGATATCATTGGTCAGGAATGGTTTGGTTTTATATAGGGTACCCAATTTTTTGTGTACTGGCTTAATGGTTTGTGATGTGTGTTGTTTGAATCTCATGTTATGATCAATAAAGACACCTAGGAGTTTGATCTGTGCACAGGTTGAATAGTTATGTCATCTGCAGCAGTAATGGAAAAGTTGGATGGGCGGTCAGTAGCTCTAGCAGGCTGGAAGATTATTAGCTTGGTTTTATTGGGTTTGAATAAGAGTTGCATGTTACAAAGCCATGCTTCCACTGCTGTGAAGGATTTTTGTGTTTTTTCCTGTAGTTCTTGAAGGACGGGTGCTGCACATATTAATGTGAAATTGTCTGCATATTGGACTAGAGTGGCTAGAGAGGTGGCTGTGTTGAGATTGTTAGTGAAAATATAAAAAAGAAGGGAGCCAAGAATGGAAACCTGAGGCACCCCTAATGGGAATGGCAGTAGAGAAGAGATGTCTTGTGTCCACTTTACTGCTCGTTGGCGGTAAATTAGGTAGCTTTGGAACCAAGAGAAGGCAGATGAACTAAGATTTAGACTGGACAGGACCGTTAGTAGCTTTTGATGGGAGACCATATCGAAGGCTTTGGGCATATCAAGGAAGACTGATTAGACTTTTACCTTCACTCCTATATAGATTGACTGTGTGTCAGTGAAACTTAGGAAGGCGGTAGTTGTACTTTGATTAGGTCTGAAACCATGTTGGGAAGTAGTTAAGAGATTATTGTCTGAGAGGTTTTGCACAAGCTGAGAATGTATGCATCTTTCTAAAATTTTGGATAGAGGAGGTAATACAGCAAAACAATTTGATAATTCTGTTGAACTACCTCCTTTGTGGAGTGGAATTATATATGAGATTTTCCAGAGCTGAGGGACTTGATGTTCAGTGACAGATCAGTTGATTAAAATTGATACAGGGTAGGCTATAGCATCAGCTGCTATCTTGAGGTATTCTGCTGGTAGGCCGTCAGCTGCAATGGTTGTTGATTTCTGTAAATCAATCTTTTTACGGTGTTTGTTGAGACTGGATAGAAGGAGACGGTATTATTGCTCCTACTTTCTAATAAAGATATAATATCTGGTGGGGAACTGCTATTTTTGGATACTGCTAGGATACTCTCAGTGAAATATTTATTAAATTGTTCGGTAGTTGTGCCTGATTTTTTGGTGGTTATGGGAGTTGAGGTAGATATCTGTCCAGTGTGTAGAATAGTTTTGACAGATGATCACAACTTTTGTGGGTTTTTTAATGAGTTATTTGTATGTCGGTATATATATTTTTTTATCTAACTTGATTTGAGTTTTGGCTTGGTTTCTCAGTTGCTGGTGTACTAGTTGAGTATGTAGACATTTAGTAGTTTTTCAGTGTTCCCGGGCTTTATCTCTAAGTTTGAGAAGATTTACATTTTCTTTGGTTAGCTATGCAGCGATTCTTGTTTTAGTTCTGACTGTTCTAAGGGCTGCTAAAATTACTCAAGACATTTAGGAATGCGTTGTTGAAATGTTCGACGGCTGAGTTTAGGGGTAGATCTTTTAGGACAGACCAGTTACATTGGTTAAGTGTGGACAACAGAGTCTAAGGATTGAGATTTTTCTTGTTTCAAGTTTGGCGGTAGACAGCAGTTTTGGGAATTTTGTTTTGTCTCAGAAGGTAGGATGGTGAGTGGTCACATAGACTGTCAGGGAGACAGCCTGAGTGTTGATAGTATGGGGCTTTGTTGGTGAGAGTCCAGTCAAGGATGGATTGTCTGTTTAACTTCTTATCTATTTAGTGGTGGTCTGGATGAGTTGTGTAAATCCACAGAGGTTTACATGACCGGTGGGGTTCTCTGCATTACAGGTATACCAGTCTAAGATGAAGTCTCCTATTATTACTGTTTCTTGAGAAAAGGGTTTTTTTTGGTCCACTGAAGTATGCTCTCTAAGGTACTGAGGTTGTTTCCAGGTGGGAAATATAGCTCCTGCAATGTCTATGTTTTTGTTTTTATTAAGTTTTAGTTTTGTAAATAAAGACTCAGTGTTACTGAAGGTTGGGATGTTTAGATTTAGGGATTGTACTGTTAAGATTATTTTTGAAAAATATGGCTACACCTCCTCCTTTTTCCCTTTGCTGTCTTGGCTAAGAATGTTATCACCAGGGAGGGTAATTTCATTATGTGCAATTTGTGGTTTTAACTAAGTTTCTGTTAGTATGACTAAAGCAGGTGAATATAGGGAGAGTGTGGCATGGAAGTCTTGAACCTTGTTGATTAGACTTCTGATATTTAGGTTTACAAGTAATAGATTGGATTTTTGCTGAGGTATCTCAATTATTTTGGGGTTAAAAGTGGCTTTGGCGGTTGAGAGTAAGGTGCTGTAGGGTCAGGGTTTGGGTGTATGTCACCGCAAATTAGTAGATGTGAGGCTATGTTAACTATAGTGTTGAGGAAGGTAGTGATGACTTTATGCACCTTAACAGAGTAGGGATGCGGGGTATTTATTGGTGGTATTTTGAAGGTGTATTGATCTAGAAGAGGGGTACTGAAAATTGATGGAGATATTTTGAAGTCAGTTGCTGGTGCTTGGAGTGGTGTAGGAGATGCAGATTTTTGGTTGAGTGGTAATACTTTTAGAGGTAAGAAATTAAGTGAGCCGCTAGGGAAACTTTGCAGGAATTGTAGCGCGAATACTTAATCAATTACTTTAACCAAGCAACTAAAGTAACAATGGCTGGTTGTTTGAAAGGTTAATGGAAAAAGAGATGGTTAAAAGTTAGGAAAGGAAGTAGAGTTGTAGTGGGGTGGCCTTAGGTAGAAGTATGTGATTGGTTAGTGTGACATGATGAGTGTAAATATGTGTAATTTGTTGATTGGTTGAAATGTTGCATTAGGAGTGGTTAGCTGAGGATAAGTATAGTTGTAGTGGGGGTGGGTGGTAACTGGGGCCCTAATGCACCTTTTTTTCCATTATTTTTTGCTTTGAACAGAATTCTTAAGAAAAAAGCTTATAAGTATGCCCAAGAGTCAAGATCAAAGCTTGTGCAATGCTACTAAAAGAGGTACAGTTGTAATGTACAATCTGTACTTGGCTACCAACCACATCCCCTCACTAAGAATTGCTTGGTTAAGTGCAATGATCTCTTGGATGTCAATGCACATAACTAATCACCTCCCAGTAGCTGCATCTGTCTTCAAATGGAGGTCTGCTGGCCGTTTTACATTACATTAAATAAACATAAAATAAAACAGAAAAAATATATTGCAGAGCTCCTCTTTTGTGTTGACCTTTATTCAAGGAAACTCTCAGAAGATTCTGTGGAACCCTAGGGTTCCAGGAAACACACTTTAAGAACCATTGCTATAGTAGTTACAGAAACATGGAACAGAGGGGACCAACACTTGGAAGTAAATATGCTGAAGAACATCATTTTTAGAAGGAACAATGTCTGTCTAGCAGCAGGACCATACAACTAGTGCAAAAATCATCTCCAATATCAATTTGGACAGGATATTCTCACACTGATTTGGATACACAGAAAGACAGAGAACGTGTGACAGAGAAGTGGACAGTAATGAATAAATTATTTCAGGCATAAAGGTTGGCTGGTCTTCAAGGAAATCCTCTCATTATAGAAGATGGTGTAGAGATATTTGCACATTGAGGCCTGTAGTTCTGATGTCTCATACCAAAAGTGACTGCCACTAAAAAAGCAGTTTCCATGCTTTAAATCTGCTGAAAATTCTAGCTCAAATGGATGAAGTATCACATTTCTAAGTGCAAAAGTGAGAACACTGACCAAAAAAAATCAATGTATGATCAGATGCAATGTGAATGATGACATGCAAACTAAGATGGAAAAAACATGCACTTTGAATGAAGAATAAGCTAGATGACACCTGGACAGTAGAAACCCTGCCTCAAAAAATGGACAGGAGAATGGGTTTGCCAGGGATAAAAACAATTTCTGTTCTCTATACAATATTTTTGAATTACTGGTATGTTAGCTTTAATGAAGATATGAAGGATATCAACAGAAAATCAAATGATTTTAGGAATTCAAATGCTGTCCTCCATTCTAAAAGGATGAGTGATTTCACGATAGAATAAACTCTGCCCTAGCTGCAGTCTGACAATATTTTGTTTAAAGGTCATTTGAATGGTGTGTAAGGACTGAGCTGTAGAAGGGGGGTGTCATGATTCAATGACCAGGCAAGAGTAACAAGTGTGAACTTTGTGCTTGCCTAACTCTGCCTTTAGCAATACTTTATGAACCAGAAGAAATGGAGAAAAGGCAATCAGTTCCCTAGTTTGTAGAAAGAAAAATGGGTCTATCTTCCAAGATACAAACTGATGAATAAGGGAAAAATCTCTGTACCAAGATGTGCTCCAAAGAGGTCTATAGTTAGGGCACCCCCATGGAGAGTGTCTCTGAAAAACTGCATTGTGTAGCAGCAACTAATGAGTAAGATACATAACCCTAGGGCCAATAGCCTAGTACCTACCTATGAATCTATATGATTGGATGGGAGATAGGAAATTCACCCCGGGATCACTTCTGTGGCAATGCTCAACAGGGGCACAGGAAAATAATTTTCTTGAGTGGCGAAAGCCAGGGTTCTGTTTGGCTAGGCTTATATAGGCCCTAGGGCCAATAGCCTAGTACCTACCTATGAACCTGTGTCAGTCTTTCTTTGCTAGAAGGATAAAGCCCTGATATAATCAAAGTACCTAGGTTTTCCCACCAGATGGGTACCCACTGGAGCTGACCTGTGAAAAAGGAATGAGGAGGTGGAAGTCTGCTCATTTCTGCTAGAGGAAGGTAGAGGATCATACTGGTTTCAATAAATCAGCTAATTACATATACATTTCAAAACTTTGAGCCTCATCACAGAATCTTTAATTTACCCATCAAGCACCTAAGAGGCATGGTGTCAAAGGTCTTGAATTCCACATTTACCATGTCCACCATATGTGAGGCTGGGTGTGGAACCTGTTATAAAATTATTAGCTTGCAGGACATTCACCAACAACACATCCCAGTGGATTAAGAACACAAGTCTTACTAAAATGTCTTAGGTTTGCCTCCAAGTCCCCTGCCTTCTCTTTCTTTACACCACATTTTTGTTTTTGGCGATGCTCTCTTATTAATCCATGTGACACAAAGATTTTTATTGCGGCTAAACAGTGAAAGAAAGGTTAGGCACCAAGCGTATCTTAAATCTGACAGCTGAAATTAAGTGATATTCATAGCAACAAATTAGGGTGTTAAGTTCTGGCCTCATACAGTACAGGCAGCACCTAAGATAGTACAGATTAGTGATATGGCAGCTTACACTACCTCTGTTCTTTGGCAGTGATTGTGGGTACCTTTATGCACTGAATTGCTAAGGAAATGAACAGAGTAAGCAACTAGAAAGAGACCACTGTTGACTATATGCTTTCTTATGCAAGATCAAGTTTGTTGCTGTGGGCTAAGAGGGTATGCCTCCCATAAAAGTAGGACTTAAAAAAAAAACTGAACTATTATGCAATACGGCAGGAGAATTTCCAACTCATAACTCACTGAAGAGAGTACCTCAAGGTTTCTGCAGCAGCCTACCAACCAAACATTAGAGCACCTGGAACCAGTATTTCTGAAGCCAGTGCCTTATTATAACCATCATGCTAAAGTCCTCAGGTCTTTTCTAAACCTTCTTCTTGGTCACTTCTTAATCCTGCCCAATCCCTAAATGTAATATCCATCAGTGTAGGTACACTACCATCCAATTCCTTTGTAAACAGGAGATAAAGAATTTATTTGGATGTACTGCCCGATCTCCAGTATCTTCATACTTTCTTACTTGTCATGTGCAGATCTATTAAATGGGTTAATGTCTTTAAAAGTTTTTTTTCAGCCAAGACAGGAGAACTGCAGAAAGCATCTGACCAATAAACTACCGCAGAAGTAAAAGAAAAACAGTGCCAATATAATAAAATAATCACAGACAACTAAGTACGGATATGTTAAAATATAATATGATGTAAATTACCTGAATATGGGTAAAAGACAGAAAATAAATTAGGTGAAAAACACCGAAGAGAAATTCAATGAAATGTATGAGACAAAAAGTGAAACTAGTCAACACAATATAGGGTAGGGGGTGCTAATATGCAAAAATTAAGCCAAAACTACTATTACTTCTTTCGGCTGCTCCCGTTAGGGGTCGCCATAGCGGATCAACTGTTTCCATTTCTTCCTGTCCTCTGCATCTTGCTCTGTCACACCAACCACGTGCATGTCCTCTCTCACCATATCCATAAACCTTATCTTAGGCCTTCCTCTTTTCCTGTTACCTGGCAGCTTCATCCTTAGCATCTTTTTCCCAATATACTCTGCATCCCTCCTCAGCACATGTCCAAACCAACGTAATATTGCCTCTCTGGCTTTGTCTCCAAACCTTCCAACCTGGGCTGACCCTCTAACATACTTATTCTTAATCCTGTCCATCCTCGCCACACCCAGTGCAAATCTTAACATCTTCAACTCAGCCACGTCAAGCTCTGATTCCTGCCTTTTTGTCAATGCCACCGTCTCCAACCCATATAACATAGCTGGTCTCACTACCCTCTTGTAGACCTTCCATTTCACGCTTACTGGTACTCATCTGTCACAAATAACTCCTGACACTCTTTTCCACCCACTCCATCCTGCCTGTACTCTCTTCTTCACCTCTCTTCCACACTCACCATTACTCTGAACTGTTGATCCCAAGTATTTAAACTCATCCACCTTCGCCACCTCTACTCCCTGCACCCTCACCATTCCTCTATCCTCCCTCTCATTCACACACATATATTCTGTCTTAGTCCTGCTGACCTTCATTCCTCTTCTCTCTAGAGCATATCTCCACCTCTCCAGGGTCTCCTCCACCTGTTCCCTACTCTCACTACAGATCACAATGTCATCTGCAAATATTATAGTCCACAGGGACTCCTGTCTGATCTCGTCTGCCAACCTGTCCATCACCACTGCAAATAAGAAAGGGCACAGAGCTGATCCTTGATGTAATCCCACCTCCACCTTAAACGCATCCGTCACTCCCATCGCAGACCTCACCGCTGTCACACTACCCTCGTACATATCCTGTACCATTCTTACATACTTCTCTGACACTCCTGACTTCCTCATACAATACCACAACTCCTCTCTATGGTCCCTGTCTATGGACCCTGTCATATGCTTTCTCTAAGTCCACAAAGACACAATGCAACTCCTTCTGACCTTCTCTGTACTTCTCCATCAACACTCTCAGAGCAAACATTGCATCTGTAGTGCTCTTTCCTGGCATGAAACCATACTGCTGATCATTAATCATCACCTCCCTTCTTAACCTAGCTTCCACTACTCTTTCCCATAACTTCATGCTGTGACTGATCAGTTTAATCCCTCTGTAGTTACTACAGCTCTGCATATCATCCTTAAAAATCGGTACAAAAACACCTTTTCTCCATTCCTCAAGCATCCTCTCACTTTCCAAGATTTCATTAAACAATCTAGATAAAAACTCCACTGCCATTTCACCTAAACACCTCCATGCTTCAACAGGTATGTCATCTGGACCAACAGCTTTCCATTCTTCATCCTCTTTATAGCTATCCTTACTTCCTCCTTGCTAATCCACTGCACTTCATGATTCACTATCCGCATATCATCCAACCTTCTCTCCCTCTCATTCTCTTCATTCATTTGTCCCTCAAAGTACTCTTTCCATCTGCTCAACACACTCTCCTCTCTTGTGAGTACATTTCCCTCATTATCCTTTATCACCCTTACCTGCTGCACATCTTTACTAGCTCGATCCCTCTGTCTAGCCAATTGGTACAGGTCCTTTTCTCCCTCCTTAGTGTCCAACCTTTCATACAACGCTTTGTATGCCTTATCCTTAGCCTTCGCCACCTCTCTCTCTTTGCCATGTACCTCATCTCCTTATATTCTTGTCTACTTTCTTCATCTCTCCGACAATCCCACTTCTTCTTCACCAACCTCTTTCTCTGTATACTCTCCTGTACTTCTTCATTCCACCACCAGGTCTCCCTGTCCTCCTTCCTCTTTTCAGATGTCACACCAAGCACCTTTCTAGCCATCTCTCTTACTAGCTCTGCTGTAGTTACCCAGCTATTCGCTAACTCTTCACTGCCACCCAGTGCCTGTCTTAACTCTTCCCTGAAATCCACCTCACCCTTTTTCAATTTCCACCATTTGATCCTTGGTGCTGCCCTCACACTCATCCTCCTCTTCTTGATCACCAATGTCATCCTACTAACCACAATCCTATGCTGCCTATCTACACTCTCCGCAGCAACCACTTTACAGTCTCCAATCTCCTTCAGACTGGCCCTTCTACATAAGATATAATCCACCTGTGTGCATCTTCCTCCACTCTTGTATGTCACCCTATGCTCCTCCCTCTTGTTAAAATACGTATTCACCACAGCCATGTCCATCCTTTTTGCAAAATCCACTACCATCTGACCTTCTGCATTCCTTTGCTTAACATCATACCTACCCATCAAGTCCTCATCCCCTCTGTTCCCTTCACCAACATGCCCATTGAAATCTGCTCCAATCACCAGTCTCTCACCCTTGGGTATAGTCATCACCACTTCATCCAACTCTCTCCAGAATTTTTCTTTCTCATCCATCGCACACCCAACTTGTGGAGCATATGCACTAACATTCATCATTACACCATCAATTTTCAGCTTCATAAACATCACTCTATCCGACACTCTTTTCACCTCCAAAACACTCTTAGCATACTGCCAAAAGCCAAAACTTATTAGTGACAGGAAACCAGGAAAGTCAATTGCAATATTAGATACCTCAATGTTTGGAGTAGCATGAGAACAGATACTGGCAAATGATTATGACTGTAGCGAACAAGCTGAAATGTGGAATATGAACCTGCATGCAATGAGCAGGAACAGAAATAAACAGCATGGACGTGCAAGGAAGTTAAATCAGGAAGCGAATGCAAGCAGCCTTTACAATGAGAAACAGTATCAATCAGTGTTAAGGGAGGTTGCACTGGTTGGGGATATGCATGGCTGTGTGAATGTGTGTCTGCACCACCAATGCACTAACATCTTTTAAAATGCATTGTTAAATAAAAATTATAAATAAAGCCCAACAAAAGTCAGCATCATGCTAGGCAGTCACTCCTTGGTTATATCCCCAGTTAAAACAATTAAACCTGGAATCAAGCACTTTTGAAATAAAATGTGAAAATAAGACGCAGGCAGCATTGTCCTAAAACAAACAAAAAATAAAGTTTTAATCACACTAGAGAAAAACAGTTGCATTTGTTAGTCTTAATAATGAAACAAACTGTATGATAAAAGCTGATAAGGGGAAGGACTGGTTTTAATGGAAATTAATAATTACAATGACAAAATGTTTGATTCTTACCCAACAAATCCTGTAAAGAAGTGGATCTCAACTTTAAAGCTTACTGGTCATTTTTCTATGTGCATCACGGCATATAATGAGTTAAGTGCAGTTATGCATTTTTATCCTTCTCTTTCCTTAATTATTTGGGTCATTTTTTTAAGAAAAACAAAAAAATCAAACTTTTTATTATACCATGAGCCCCAAAAAATTAGTATATCCTTTGGTAAATCACCGTATTGATATCATGAATTATGTCCAGAGAATGTAATAGACACATCTCTGTGCATGCATGGTTTTGCACTGATTAAAGCCTATGGATTTACTTTGTGCTTTTCCTATGCTGATGTCACCAATATTAAACTTTATATCTTTTACCTCTGCAGCAGGCTCATAGGTATTTTAAAATTTCTTTCTCCCCACAACAGCAGTCAAAAACATTCACTAATGGAAGGAGATGTGGATCTGCACTTTCTGTACAACATACCATGGTACAAAAGGGAAGGAGGGCAAAATGACCAATACACTAAGTGTTCACACATTAATTGTCTTGTTTACAGAAATTAGTTTTAACAATGGGATCATTTTGGCCAACAGTGAAAATTTTCTTCAAGTTGAACATCTCTGTATTGAGAATTTCTGGTACTGGCAAGTTTCATACAAATGCAATTGGCCCACCACTGTGGCACACTATACTTCGACTGGTTACAAAACTAAAGATTTGACTATTTGTCACACTAAAAGTTTGAAAAGTACTGAGGAATATAAAAAATTTATCTTACACTCCATTGACTGTACTGCAAAAGTAAGGTACTTCACAGTTATACAAGACGATGATCTGATGACATGAGGCAGTCGATACTATATAAGTCTATATATGCCACCAGTCTGGTTTACTGTGGTATGAAGAATATTTATGTGGACTTGAATGCTTTAGTGAAAACACTCATATGTGACTATTTAGAATTTTTTTTTGTATCAGAATGTCTTTAGGTTGAACTTCTGGTCAGGGTTGATCTCGAGTTAAAAGCGACTACAGACAGATACTCAAACTCAATAACAGATACATGGATACAAATTAATGCTTCCCCCTTTTCTTAAAGGGAGAAGTTACTGGGACTGAGAAGTTTGGGGGAAAAAACAGAAATGAAGGAGTCAAGGTTTGACAGACTCATTTATAAAAATTAAACATTAGAAGCTCTTCTTTCTTTTACTGTTAACCATCCTCCTTTGAGGAAATGAACGTGGTAGAATACACATTTTATTTGTAGTTCTTCCTGTTGATCTATATCAGCTGTTGTTTTTGCCAATTATTAATATGTTTAATATTCTCCTTTTTTTGTTTTTCAGACAAAAAAAGTTTGATTTCTGTGTTGAGCTTCTTGCATTTAATAAATGTTTGTATACAGACAGCTAGATGTACATACATAGATACACATGGGTTCACTACAGTTGGTCAAATGTAGCAATTACTGAGGAGAAAAACTGGTACATATTGTGATGATGTGAGGTATTGCCAGCATGCTAGCAGAAGTAGGGCAATGGATATGTAACATATACAAGCACAGCTAGCTGGAATTTTTTGTAAAGAATTATATGTTATGTGTATATCAAACTGATTTGTACAGATACTTGTGTTAAAAATGTACCAAGTGTGTGCCATGCTGGACAGAAAAAGAAATGTTCATATATTATTGCAACTATTTAAATGCATCTATAGTTAACAGAGGATACTGGAAGAGAATACGTTAATCTCAATCCACTTGACTTTGAAAAAGAGTAAGAAATTAAATTACTTAACTTAGGCCATATTCAAATTGAGGTGAACTAATTGCTACTCTGGAAGAGTGGAGATTTGAAATTGTTTTATGACTTCTGATCTTAGCAAGGCTGTGTGTGTATATGTATGTGTGTGTGTGTGTGTGTGTGTGTGTGTGTGTGTGTGCGCGTGCGTGTGTGTGTGTGTGTGTGTGTGTGTGTGTGTGCGTGTGTTATTGACACATAGGTGCTAAATCCTAACAGTTTCTAGCCAAAGGGGGAAGCATGGGAGCCAGAAGTCAAACCACCAGACGTATGTGATGTGATTCTGTACTCTAGGACTAAAATGATGTTTAATACTAGATGAGACTTAAGTCTCATGGCCCTCTGTTTTTATAACATGACAAAGAAGGATCACTGACACACTTCAGCTTCCCTTGCTCTAGTAAGTGAACCAGGGAAGAATAATCCTTTACATCAGTCAGGAAAATACAGTGAGATTAGTTAAGTATTGCTTTTTTTCTGTAACTGTGTAAACCTGTCCACCTGTGTTATTTTTAATATTTCCTATGACTGAATCTCTGGTGTTTACTGTAAATAGATATTTAGCATTTTCATGCTCTTTTATTATTGAATATATTTATATTTTTCATTGTGGGTGGTCCTTTAGAGAGTATTTTAACCTTTGAGAGTACTTATATCTATTGGTGACTCTGTGGCCACTCCTGAGAGCCTGGCTGTTTGGTCCACATTACCATTTGTATTATTAATTTCACTCAGTATAATTGGGCACCCTTGCAAGTCCCTCAGAGTAACTGGCTTTGGGGTGTCTGGAGGCAGTGTAACTACCTTACAGTCTGGGCAGAAGGGGGCATAGCTAGTAAATCTGTGCCAGCCTTTCCCAGGTGTGCGTGCGTGTGTGTGTGTGTGTGTGTGTTAAAATCAAATCTCAAAGTATGTGCATGTCATTACTTGGAGCAGGACACAAAGCACTGGTTTCACAGAGAGGGTGTTGGAGGTCTTGGCTTGGATACTTCGCCAAGGACTTAACTCTACAGTTGTGCCAGTCGAGAGCCTTACTGGGGACCTGGGGAGAGACAGAAACCCAGACCCTGGGCTGAGTGTGTTCCCTGTGTGCTCTTACAGGAAATTGTGCTTGATGCAGAGAGCTGCATCTGGAAATACTGGGTGTTTCCATTTTTGTTCCAAGTGAACGTCCCTCTTCAGTGCCAGTGATAAGGATTCAGGCTTCTTGATTACTAGCCCAGAGTGGGGATGTCATACACATGATCAAAAAGCAGATGATCACATGTACTGGCTTTTTTTCTGTGCGAGACTGAGATACAGTAGGAATCAGGGCCCTTCCCCACTATATTGTGATCTTGGCGTTGTTATACATTATTAGCAGGGAGTGTGGGGGGTGCATGCTCCCTATAAAAACATGTTACTAGTGTGTTTCTTTTGTTTTTTGATTTTCTGGTGATTGACCATTTGTGCATGATCATTTGCTATTTGACAATGTGTTTTTTGAGCTAGTTTATGACACTATACATGATTTCTTTGTGTTTTGATTTTGCATTGAACTTGCTCCCTTAAATAAGTGGTCATACAGATACAAAATAATGTATTTGTGTTTGGAAATAAGCATTACCAGCAGTCCAAGATGTGGTGATGGGTCTTGCTACAGTCCCCAGCTAAACTAACATAGCATTAACTGAATGGAAACCTTTGTTCATTTATGAAAGCACATTTTTTACCGCTTCCTAAGAGTTGCATATTAATAATGCTATACATTTTTATCCAACTAGGAACTAAAGATAATATGGCTTTATTCTGAAATAAATTTGAATTTGACATTTAATTTTAATATCAGCAAGGCTGGGGATGTATTGCTTGATACCATGCTTAACAAACATCTATAGAACCTGAAAATCTTGTTATTGGTATGGTTATGAAAAAATGTGTGCAGCAGTTAGTATTTGGAATTTTTCACAGCATGAAACTGGGCATACCGAAAACAATACGGTGAACAGCTATGCGACTCAGAGAAGCAGTTTAACTCCATCTGATGTCTTTGAATAGTGCAACAAAACTATTATTTTATAGGTTCATAGGTTCATACTAGGCTATCTGGGGAACTATACCCATTATTTTGCTGTGCCTCTGTTGAGCAGTGACACTGAGGTAATTCTCCCATCCATTGGTCAAGATTGATTTTATTCCACAGCATAGGGAGTCTTTGGGTGATGAATCTATCCCTCCAGCACGTCCTATTAATAGCCGTGTCGAGGTTTAAGTCTCCCGCCCTTGTGGCTCCCGCCTTTGTAAATTAAAGGTGCAGCGGGTACCCTAAAGAACTCTCGAGTAAGAAGTGAGCAATGAAGTGATAGGTAATACAACCTATCAGTCCTAGGGAATTGCTATTTAAGCAATTTGAGAAAAGTACATTTGTGTAAATAATGTAAAGCTATATGGGTTATATCTTACTCATATAAAATCAGATCAGCTTCCAGTAGCTTTACCCCCCCAAGACATTTTGAGCAGCAATGGAGAAAATCAGCAGTCTGGATGCCAAACCCTTCAGAGCATACTTGTCAACTGAAGAAAGGGAGGCTAGAAGCCCTTTAAAAAAATCAGTGTTAGATATACAAAAATCATAAAAATACAAAGGGGACAGAGGGATACTGCAGCAGTGATCTTTTCCAATATCTACTGTTATGGTAAGTTAACTTATACAGCTGTACTAATGATCATCAGTAGATCACTGCTGCAGTAGCCTAAGCTATATGGGTAGATTACCAGAGCTTGGATAGAATGGGAAGGGGAATAATGAGGGTCCAGGAGCCCTTAGCAAAGGTCCTAGCAAAGCCTGTTCCAGAAACGGAGAAGGAATCTAGTCTGTAGTGCTTTATGACAGCAAGAACAGAGGACCACACTGCTGCCTCTAGAATACATCTAGGGTCCACTCCTTTCCAAAAAGTCACTGAAGAAGCCAAGGATCTGGTACAGTGGGCCTTGACCTTGGCCTGGAATTAACTTGGTATGGCGGGAATAATAAAAAGAAACAGCAAATGGAAACTGTCTGCTTTGACACTGGAACAACTGATCAGAGCAGTTGAAGGTTTTATTTCTGTCAAGATAATATCTGAGTTGTCTGTGGATATCCAAAGTATGCATAGTCCCTTTATCCCTCCTTTCTAGGTTCTAGAAAGAAAACTGGGAAATGAATAGCTTGGCTGAAACTAAACTTGGATACCACTTTAGGTATAAATTAAGGATTTGTTCTCAACAGAACCCTACCTTTATGGAAAATGGTATAAGACTGAACCATCAAGAGAACTTGCAACTCAGCTTACAAAAGTCAGAGGAATAAACACTGCTGTTTTCTTTGTTAAGGACCTCAAATCAGCCTGATAAGCATGTTAAAATGGAGCAAGTGTTAAATGTTTCAAAAAAAAAACAGCTTGCAAGGAGAAGCCACCCGTTTTTTAGGTGGATGGCTATGCAGAGCCCCTTTCAAAAACTGCTTAACTTGAGACTGCTTTGAAGGGGAGGGGTATCAAGGGCAGATATGTTAAAATATTCTAGAACCAGAGCAAACTGGCCTTAACAAAGTCCTGGCTCTTATTCTGGCACTAACCAGGAAATCTTTTCCATTTACTGATGTCATTTTCCAGTAGCAGCTTTCTTTGCCTTCTTTAATACCTGCCGCATGTCCTCAGAAAACAGGTGCTTAAAAGGTATTAAACCTGAATCATCCAGACAGAGCTGAAGTTATTTCATGTTGGGGTGTATAGAAAATGAAAAATATGTTTTGTGCGAGTAGGTCCAATCTGTGAGGAAACTTGTAGCAACTGACCTTATCCACTTCTAAGAGAAGGGAGAAAGTACAGTTGTGTACACTTACCATAAATGCAGATGTTCGAATGTAGTCACTATTGCAGTAATCACCTGTGGGTTATCCCTGCTGTGGTACCCCTCGGCCGGCCCGAATACCAGAGTCAATGTTTTTCTGCGTCAGCTGTGTCACCTGTAGAGTGACGTCAGGTCGTCAGTGCTATAAAGCAAGGCAGCTGACGCCATTATGTCAGTTTTTCTTGCCCTAACTAGTCAGAAGCCCCAGGAAATATGACAAAGTGGTCCTGGTGTTTAACAACCACCCCAAGAAGATTATCTCTCCCTAATGAAGGAGGGAGGGAAACCAGGACTGCTACAGTGAATACATGGGAACATCTAAATTTATGGTAAGTGTACACAACTGTACTATGTTCTTCGTGTTTCACTGTTGCAGTCATCACCTGTGGGAGGATCCCCAAAGCTGAAGAGAGGGGTGGCAGGATTAGTTAGAGACCTAGGCATGGGTAAGCAAGCCCTGTAGCACTGCAGAGGCAAACCCTGCCCTAGCCTTAGAGAAAAGGGGAAGGTGGTAATGCTTTGTAAAGGTATAAACGGAGGTCCAGGTGGCAGCTACCAAGATATCCATGGTGGAAACTCCTCTGAGGAATAATGTGGAAGTGGAATGGGTACGAATAGACTTAGGGGGAGGTTTCCCATGAAATCTGTAGCAGAAATGGGTACAGTGTGATATCGATTTGGAAATAGTTTGCTTGAAAATGAGATTCCCCGCTGCCCCTGGCGCAAAACCTACAAGAAGTTGGTCCGTTTTTCTAAAGGGTTTAGTATGGTCTAGGTAGTGTCTGAGCTGTTTGTGCACATCTAGAGAGTGCAGAATTCTTTCCCCCTTGTTTTGCGGGTTAGGGAAGAAGGTGGGCAGATGAATGGCCTGGTTGAGAGTCACATTAGATACTACCTTGGGCATAAAGGAGGGGTTAGCCCTAAAGGAAACCCTGTCTGCATGGAAAATGATGAAGGGCTAAATGGCCATCAGTGCCTAAAGTTCAGAAACCCTTCTGGCTGAGGTAATATCTAGCAAAAAAGCAGTCTTCCAGAAGAGGAATTTCAGTTCTGCTGAAGCAGCAGGTCCGAAGGTTGGTAAGGTTAGTTTTTTCAAAACATAATTAAGATACCAGGCTGGTGTGGGAGGCCTTCTGGGAGGTCTGATATTAGAAGCCCCTCCAAGGAATTGTTTAATCAAAGGATGAGAGAACAGGGGCTGGTCTGTATTAAAATGAGCTGAAATGGCTGAGGCATGGATTTTAACAGAAGAGAAGGAGAGGCCACTATTGAGTAATTCTTCTACATAGTTCAGGATAAGAGGCACAGAAGGTTGTGAGGAATTGGCCCCTCTGGACTGCACCAGGAGCATAATCTTTTCCATTTTCCTGCGTAAGATTTTCTGGTGCTCAGCCTTCTGGCCTCTGTGATAATGTCTAGGACCTGGTTGCTTAGCAGAAACCCCTTGCTTACCTTGGGAGTATCAACCATGCTGATATCTTGAGAGTCTGCAAATCTGGGTGCAGCATTTCCCCCCCTGCTTGAGTCAAGAGGTTAGAGGAAGATGCCTGGGAGGTTGTGATGTCAGGCTGCACAGCAAGGGGATCCAATGTTGTCTGGACCAATCTGGAGCAATGAGGATGGCCTTGGGTTCTCCTCCCTTATCTTGATGAGTACCTTGGGAATAAGTGGCAGAGGGGGGAATGCGTACACAAAGAGGGAGTTCCAGGGAAAGGTCAAGGCATCCACCTTCCATGCCAGCTGGTGATGCTCCCTGGTGCAGAATTTCATTAGTTCATGGTTGAGGTGCAAAGTAAAGAGACCCACCTCCGGATTTCCTCACACTTGAGTGACTTGCAAAAAGATCTTTTTGTGGAGCTGCCATTCATGGGGGTCCAGTAAGTGTCTGCTTAAGTGGTCTGCCAGGGTGTTGTTGATCCCTGCTAGGTATTGGGCTATTAGGTGTAATCCCATGGAGGAGGCAATCAACCAGAGGTTCATGGCTAGCCTGCACAGAGTGTAAGATTGTGTTCCTCCATGTTTGTTGATGTACCACATTACTGTGGTGTTGTCTGTTTTGATAAGGAGAACTCCTGGCCTGAGATGGGGTTGGAAGGATGTCAGAGCCTTTTGCACTGCCATCATTTACTTCTGGTTCATATGCAAGGGAAGGTGTTGGGCCATCCCAAAGACCATGGGTGCACCTGCCTGCTAGGTTGGCACCCCAAGCAATGTCTGAGGCTTTGGTGGTGATGATCTGCCGGTAGGGTGGTGGATGAAGGGGAGACCTTGGTTCTTGGCACAGGCCCCTGCCCACTAGAGAAACTCTGTCCTTATACAGGGAATCAGAGGGAGAGAGGTCTCTAGAGGCTGTGAGTGTTGACACCAAAGGTTCTTTAGATACCACTAACGTTTCCTCATGTGATGCCTGGGCAGAGGAATTAGAAGGATGCAAGAAGCCATGTACCCCAAGGCTTGCAGAACTTCCTCACTGTGAGATGACTTCTGGACGCTAGCTGGGTAAAGCATAGAGGCAGGAAGCTCTGCTTTTCTGGGGATAGGAAGGCCATTTGGTATACTAAGTCCAGCAGTGCTCCCAGGAAAATAATCCTCCTGGAGGGAGTTTGCTTTGATTTTTTTGTCATTGATGGTGAACCCCAAGGAAGTAAAGAGGGTTTTGACAAAGTGTAGGTCATGCAGCAGCTTTTCTTTGCACTCTGCCTGAATGAGGCATTTGTCCAGATAAGGGTACTCTGTATATTTTTCTGTCTGCAAAATGCTATGGCTGGGGCCAAACATTTGGTGAAAACCCTAGGAGCAGGAGATAAGCCAAAGGGAAAAGCAGAGAACTGAAAGTGCTGTGAGCCTGCTCTGAAATGCAGGAATTTCATGGAGGACTCCCTTATGGAGATATGCAGGTATGCATCTTTTAGGTTCAGAGTCACTAACCAGGCATTTTTTGTCAGCATAGGCAGCAGCTGCTGCAGGGTTAGCATTTTGAATTTGGGGACAACCAGGGATGTGTTCAGAATGGACAGATCCAGGATGGGGTGCCAATTGCCCCCCTTTCTGGGAACAAGGAAAAGCCTGGAATAAAAGCCTTTGCCTGCTTGATCTGCGGGGACAGGTTCTACTGCCCCCTGGGCTATGAGAGTTTGGACTTGTTTTAATGCCTCTGCCCACTGATTGGGAGGTAAGTCTGGGTACCCTCTGGGAATTAGGAGTTTGTTGAAAGTGAATTTGTATCCTTGAAAAATGATCTTTAAAACCCATTGGTCATTGGTTACAAACAGCCAATTTTCTTTGCAGAGGGGCAGCCTTCCTCTGAGCTTTTGGGTGAAAGAAGGGCAGAGGGGGGAATGAGAGTCTTTGAGAGTTTTTGCCATAGAGGGATGGCTTAGAATTCCCTGCCTTAGAGGCAGACATGGTCCACTATTTGGTTCTCTGTTGTCCCTGTTGTAGGGATCTGGGTGGCCTGTCCTTGAGGGGCTCAGCATGCCCCTGTCTGCTAGGAGCAAGAAAGGACCAGTGCTTAGAGGGAAAATTCCTGCTGAATCTAGGAGGTTGAACCTGAAAGAAATCTTTTACTGTTTGCATAGAGTTTGCTTTGTCTTCCACCTTTTTAAGCAACTCTTCTTCTTTTTCTCTAAACAAGTGACCTTTATCCAAAGGTGCATCAATTAATTTACACTTGGCATGATCAGGTAGAAGTTGTTCTTCAACCATGCATGTCTTCTAATGACAGATCCAGACACTGCTGCTGTGCTAGAGGCTTCTAGTGCGTCACATCCACAGTGTAAAGAGTGCCTTGCCAATTGACAAGTAGAGTGCAATAAATCTGCTAACTCCTTAGAATTGACAGTCAGGAAAGGTAGAAATCTTTTGCTTTAATAGTTCCAAAGTGTGCTGCTGATATTGTAACATATGGAACTGACAGTTGAGAACTCCGATAGCTAAGGTTGCAGAGGTGTAAACTTTCTTACCCCATCTGTCCAGAGCTCTGGCATCCTTATCAGAAGGAGTAAGGTTCGTTGCAGAACTAGCCCTGGCTCCTTTGGGACCCTGCGTAAGGACTTCCAGGTATGCAGTAGGATTTCTGTACAGGTATTTGTGAGTGTCTGGTACTCTGTAATACCTGTCTGGGCCTAAAATGGATTCATGGAAAACATCATCCACCACTTCTAAAATGGGGGGTGGGGTGGGGGTGGCAATGGGTCTGTGCTGGGGTAGGTCTAGAAATTCTCTTAGCCTTTTCTTAGACTGAGGGAAATCCTGAGACTCCCATTGGAAATGTTCCCTGAGGGTGTGGAGGTTTCCCCAAAGGAGAGGTCTTCTGGTAGGGAGGCAGAAGGGATGGATTCCTCTGCATCTGAATCCTCAAAAGGAGTTAGAGGTGGTTGTTCCTCTTCAAAATCTGAATAATCTGATTCCTCAAAATCTTGCTCTGTCAATAGTTCAGGAGAACGGTGTCTTTTCCTTTTAGAAGTTGTGGCTTGACTGCACCTGATAAGGGAAATAAAATCCTCTGCCATCTTAAGCATCTGGGCCTGGGGTGGGAGTAAGATGGTGGCTAGAGATAGATTTTTCTAGAGGTGGCCCGGCTTCTAGGCCTAAGAGTATTTATCGGTCTGAGAGAAATGGTAGTCGGGTGTGAAGACGTCAGTTTCTGAATAGAATCAGTAATGCAAAAGACCTCCTCAGAAGCTGGTGCCTGTGTCGCAGCTCCGAACCCAACTGAGGCAGAGACAACAAAAGGCTCTAAAGACGAAGAAGATTTCTGCGCCATACTGGACTCTGAAAGGGTCTTGGTAGAGGCCTGTGTAGCAATCACATCGGGCATCAGGGGCTGTGAAAGAGCCTCACTGAATTCCAGAGAACTGGATGACCTGCTTAGTGGAAGAGTCGGAAGGATTAGCCTTGTGTGGTCTGTCTCTATCTTTATCCCTAAGCTTTTTTGGAGGTTCTACGGATTGTTGGCTGACCGACGTCATTTGTGAAGACGGAGGACGAAAATACCTGTCTACCAAAAAAAGGTATACGACGAATGGTTCTCACGTTAAAGAGGACACAGAACTGGCAACGGTCGACATCGTGGTCTGGGCCTAAACAAGTAATGCAGTATGAATGGAAGTCTTGGTGTGGGATCTGCTTTCACAGGCGAGACAATTGTTAACTTTTTCAGACATCAGTTAGTGCAAGAAAGAGAGACCCCCCCCAATGGGGTACTTAGCTTTAGGCGTTTTTAGCTGTGATCTGAGCTCTGGTAGCGACCGACCAGCACACTTGCGAACTGCTTCTGTTATGGGCTTCACGGCAAGGAAGACTGATGTAATGGCGTCAGTTGGCTTGCTTTAAAGCACTGGCAACCTGATGTCAGTCTACAGGCGACAGTAGCTGACACAGAAAAACACTGACTCTGGTATTTGGGCCGGCAGAGGGCTACCACAGCAGGGATAACCCACAGGTGATGACTGTAACAGTGAAACATGAAGAACATCCATTGTTGCCTGGACCAGAAAGGAATCACCACAATAACCCTGGATATCAGTGGAATGGAATGCAGGATCATTCCTGTACAAAAAATGCAAAGGTATCTGTTTTGTATGCCTCCTTGCAAGGAAACGTGGAGCAGAATTTTTTTAGCTGCCTGTTGCAAATGGAAGCAGACATCTCTAGGAGGTACTCCCACAGCTGGATCAAATCCTGTAAGACTGCTGGGTTCAGTTTCCATTTGTCATGGTCTGCCCTGGTCCTACTAAACTTGTCTGCCGCAAAGTTTTGCTCTGATGGAATGCAAGCAGCCTGCAAGGTAAGACTGTGCTGAATTGCTATATCCAGTGCTGCCAGAGCTAGTCTGCACAGAAGTTAAGATCTGGACTCCCCTTCCCCATTTGTTTATGTAACACACATCATTGTTGTGCTGTCTTTGATCACTTGAAATGGTCCTGGCATCCACTGGTATCCACAAATGATTCAAACAGTGTAGGGCTTTCAGGAGTGCCAACATTTCCGACATTTATGCATTAAAGTCCATCTTGCTTGCTCCAAAGACTCTGCACCTTTACCCTCCACAGAAAAAGCTCTCCAAATGCAGTCTGATGCATCTACTATTACAGACTATGAGCAAGCTGGAAGGGAGAAGGGAAGACTGGAATTCAGAGATATTTGGTCTCTCCTCCACAGCAACTCCCTTTTTGCAAATCACAAAACTAGAATCTGAAATGACAGGAGATGCTGATGTTATGACCATACAGATTATAGGTACCACTGATTTTTTCTCACATGGAAAGACAGACATGTTACAATGTACAATATCAAAGCAGACCAGGATTTATCATATACTATTTCTAATAAACTAAAAAGTATCAGCACAAGCAATAAAACTGAGAAAGAATGCAGATAATTACAAAAGAATAGTACAAAATAAACAATTCAATAATGATCCAAAAGGTTTTTATAGAGAAAAAAGAAGAAATAGTTACATTTTGGATAGGTATTTATGAAGACCCTGTTGAAATAAACACGCTAAATGGCTAGAAGAATTAAAAGAAACAGTATGGAGCTCTAATGTAGATGATACAAAATATTAAGCAAAGCTTGTAAATGGAAAATCCTGGGCCCAGATGCAGTACATAACTCTTGGCTCAAGGTATTAACATATTTACACAAGATTTAGCCTTAAGTAAGAATTTAAAAAAATGAATGGTAATCACAGGTTGGTGTAAAAGTCAAACAACTAAAACCTCTGCTGAAAGCCAAAGCATAAGACAAAAAAATAAACGTGAGTGTTTTTATCCCTACATTACAGACTACTTCATCAAAATAACCAGTCACACCTACAACATTAAATAGGCAGGAACTCACGTGATCATTGTCAACAGTCACCTGATTTTTGAAAAACAAACAGAAAAACTTTATAAAACACACACAAAACTTCAAATAATACATAATCAATAAATGTATAACTAATGTTCTCAACCTTAAAATACTATTTCTAGATACTGAATCATTAAGACCTAGTGCTGATGTAACATCCAGGAAAGAGTGGACGTCCTCTCTTCACTGCTGCAATATTCTCTACAACAAGGATCCCCTGCCAAGGGCAGTCCACTGTCTGGCCAGTATACCAAAGCCTTTTGATTGTAAAGGGTATGCAGTACATCACACGTATGATCCCTGCTCATGGTGTACAGCATAAAGGTAACGTCCTGATGTACCATCCTCAGAAATGAAAACCCCAGTAGGAATGACAGTCCAAGGATAAAAATAGGTAACAAACACATCCAGAAGGAAAAAGAACCAGGGGAAGTGGGAGGGAGGGAGCAAATACTGCAACCGTGAAGAGGAGGACATCTACTGTTATGGTAAAGATTTTACACAAGTGTACTATGTCCTTCCATATCATTGTTGCAGTATTCTTTATAATGAGAGTGCCAAATCTCAGTAAGAAGACAGAGGAGGAAGGCCCAGCACAGCCCTCCAGAAAGCAAAGGAGAATGGCCTTGGGAAAACCAGCTCTGGCCCTAACAATCACATCCAACTTATAGTGCTTGTTAAAGGTATGCACAGAAGTCCAGGTTGCTACTGCAAGAATATAGTTAGTATCAAAACCTTGAAAAAAGCACCAGAAGAAGCCACAGCTCTAGTGGAATGAGCCTCAACAGAAGAAGGAAGGCTCTTCCCATGAAACGAATAGCAAAAAGAAATGGCTTTAGGTATCCAATAAGAAATGGTTTTGCTTGGAAACAGCCAAATCTAAAGGCCTAGGATGAAAAGAAACCAAAAGCTGCTTCGATTTGTGAAAAGCTTTAGCATTAACCAAATAATACTACAGTTGTCTATGCAAATCCAAGATATGCAAAACCTTTTAACTAGCAAACTGCGGAGATGGGAAAAAAGTGGGTAAATCAATACACTGATTAAGGGACAAATCATTAACCACCTTGGGCATAAAAGGAGGATTAGTACGAAGGGACATCCTGACTTTATGGAAAACTAAAAAATGAGGAACAGCCACAAGGGCTTCAAGGTCAGACACCCGTCTGCCCGAAGTAAGAGCCAAAAGAAGAACGGTAATCCAAGAACAATGCTCTAAGGAAGCAGAAGCAGCAGGCTCAAAAGGAGCCTGAGTCAATTTTTCTAAAACAAAATGAAGGTCCTAGGAACAAGGGATGGTCTTTCTGGTAGGTCTAATATGAAGGATATCTTTAAGAAACTGTTGAACCTCAAAATCTGAGGCTAAAGGGAGAGTCAAAGGCAGAGAAGCAGAGACAATTGATGGGTGGGCCTTAACAGAAGAATAGGCCAACCCAGCACTGAGCAATTTACACAAATAAAAGAGAACCAACAGAATATCCACAGTAAGTGGATCCAGGTTATGAGAAAGACACTAAACAGAAAACCTCTTGCATTTGGATAAGTAAGATTTCCTAGTAGTGGGTTTCCAGGCCTCCTGCAGAACCTGAAGCGCATCTCTGAAAAAGGATGTCTGTAAGGAATCAAAACCCCATCACCCACAATGCCAGATAAAGTGTGGACAGGTGGGGATGGATGACAGATCCCTTGTCTTGTGTAAGTAGGTTCACCCTGTGCAGTAACTTGTGATGACTGCCCTTGGCAAGATGCAGAAGAGGGAACCAATGATGTCTGGGCCAAAAGGGAGTCACCAACAAGATTTTGGGAGCATCCTGTTTTATCTTGAACAGGACTTTCAGAATGAGAGGAAGAGGAGGAAATGCATAAAGAAATATCCCCTTCCAAGAAAAAGAGAGGCCATCCACATTCCAGGCCAGAGGGCTGGAACTCTGACACAAAATAGAGGAAGATGTCTGTTCAGACAGAAAGCAAAGAAATCAACTTGTGGAGTATCCCAGTGGTGTCCAAAAACACATACCTGTGAATCATCCACTCATGGGATAGTGTTATGAACCTGCTCAGAAAATCTGCCACTACGTTCTGATCTGAGGAAATGTAAACTGTCTGAAGGGTCACCTGATACTGGATAGCTAGCTCCCAGACCTGAAGGGCTAACCTGCATAGAAGATAAGACCTTGCCCCCCCCCCCCATGCTTATTGATATACCACATCACTGTGATATTGTCTGTGAGAATCTTGAGAGGCCCTGGAAGAAAAAGACATTGAATAGCCTGAAGAGCTAGCAGAAGAGCTCTCATCTCTTTGATACTGATGTGCACTTTCCTTTGTTGAAGTGACCAAAGGCCCTGCACCTTCAGTCGACCAAGGAGTCCCCCCCCAACATCCCACGTCCGAAGCATCCAAGAAAAGTTCCTCAGAGGGGATCGGCGGTTGAAAAGGGAGCCCTGGGTGGAGGGACAGCTGATGAACCCACCACTGAAGTTCCATCTTGAGGCATGGAAGCAGAGGGACTACAAAATCTAAAGGATGAGGATGTTGAAGCCAAACTTGACTTCAGAAACCACTGAAGCTTTCTCATGTGGAGCTTGCCTAGAGGCAGCATACGAATGGTGGAAGCCATGTAAATCACAACCCTCAAACATTCTCTGGCTGTGCCTGAAGCCAGAAGAAGAAGGGACTGAAAGAAAGCAATGAGAGTTAAGGCCTTGGGAGGAGGCAAGGATGCCAGCATTGGAATAGTTTGGATCCTGCAACCTAGAAAAAAACCTGATCCTGAAAAGGAGTCAGGAGTGAGTTCTGGAAATTTACTGTAAAGGCTAGGCTTTGCAATACAGAAATAGTAAAGTGTAGATGCTGAAGTAAGATCTCTTGAGAGGAGGCCTGAATAAGCAGGTCATCCAGATAAGGAAAGACCTGTTATCCCCCCCTAGCCTGCAGAAAGCAATCAGAGGAGCAAGGCATTTGGTGAAGACTCTTGGGGCAACAGAGAACTGAAGATGTCAGGAAGCAACAGAGAAACATAAAAACTTCCTGGAAAGAGGATGGATAGGAATGTGTAAATAAGCATCTTTGAGATCCAGGGAAACTAGGAAAAGCCTGAGGAAGTACCAACGGAAGCAAGGTTTGAAGGGATAGCATCTGAAAGGAAGGGACCTTCAAAAAAGTGTTTAGCTGAGAAAGATCCAGAATGGGTCTCCAGGTGCCTTCTTTCCTGGGGACCAAGAACATTCTAGAATAAAACCCCTTCCACCTATGAGGAATTGGAACCTCTTGAATAGTTCCTTGAGCCAATAGGCCCTGAAGTGCCTCTGGAAAAAAGGGCAATTGTTCCTGAAGAGGCTGAGGAATGCCCAGAACAAGGGGAAGAGATTTCCAAACCATGTAATAATCCTGGTGAATTATGGAAAGAACCCAAGAGTCTTGGGTGACTTTTACCCAAACAGAAAGGGACAGGGAAAGATACAGAGAAAGAGGAATGTGACTGAAGTACAGGACAGTCACACAAGAACCTAGTTTGTCAGGAAAAGGAGGCTTCTGGGTAGGAGTTTTGGTAGCCTTAGCAGGGGGAGCCCCCTCTACCACACTTTTCACACTGGGGGAGGGCAAGACTTTCTATTGACAAAAATAGGCTTACTAGGATAATTCCTCTAAAGCTTGGGCACAAAGGAAAGCAAAAATGCTTCAACACATGCAAGGTCTTGCCCTTTTCTTGCAGAGGTTTAACTCTGCAGCAGCACCAAACAAATGTTTATTGTCCACAGCAGCATCCATTAGTGTAGCCTTGATATCATCAGGTAAAGGCTGAAGTCTGAGACAGGAATACCTCCTCAAAACAGATCCAAAAGCAGCAACCGTAGATGAAACATCAGCTGCATTTAATGGAATGGAGAACTACTTGGGAGGGTGCTCCAAGCAAAGCAAGAGCTAAGGCCTTCCCCTAGAATAAGGGAGATCAGAAATAGCCTGACAGGCTTGAAAGAGAAGAGTCAAAACATTCATAGTCATGCATCTGATAGTTAACAGTCCTAAAGGTGAGGGTAGCAGAAGTACACACCTTCTTACCCAGCCTCTCCATGGCTCTGCTGTCCCTATCAGATGGCAGCAATTTAGTAGAAGGCAACAAACTGGAAGGCTTATTAGAAGCCCCTGATACCATAAGCAGGGTCAGCAGAGGGACATTTATACAGAAACTTGCAGTCTTTAGGCACTTTATAAAACCTATCAGGTTTGTTGGGAGTAGGGTGTTGAGAATCAGGAGCCTGAGAAGCCACAGAAAAAGCATCCAGCAAGGCAGCAAGAACTGGAAGAACAGCAGAAGGCCTAGGAGACTCCATATGCAAAAGCTCATAGTACCTTTTCTGAACATCTGACACTTCGGCACAGTCCCATTTGAAAAACTCCCATCATTCTGGAAACAGCATCACCAAAAGAAATCTCAAAAGGAGAGTAAGGACTGATAGACTCTTCTTCTTCCTCAGAACCATAGTCCAATGGTGAAAGAATCTGGGAGAAGTTAGTCAGGGATTCTTCATAAGAATCAGCCACATCCTCCTCAGAAGAATCCTTTTCCCTAGGCCTCTAAAGATTGGTAGAAGACCGGGGGAAGGCAGGAACAGAAACACCCTGTAGAGACTTGAGAGCCATAAGGGCATTCAACAAGCCCTGAGTGAAGTTCTGCCATTCACTCTGAGGATTCTTGGAAGCAGGCAAAATATGTTTAGTTTTCTGTTTCTTTTTATTTTATTTATTTATTTATTTCACAGTTGTTTACCAGGACAGTTCGAGTTGACAGCAGGTGTCCATTTTCAGAGGTGTCCTGGGGAGAAAAGCTTGTTACAAAGTACTTTAGTAAAAATTAATTTACAATAGATTAGAAACGTGATTAACAATAGCTTAAAAAAGTGACAAAAAGGTAATTAACAATAGGTTCATAGGTTCGTACTAGGCTATCTGCCCTAGGGCATTTATAAGCCTAGCCAGAGTGTGTGTGGCTTTCGCCACCCCTTGGGATGAGAATACTATGCCCATTTAGGGTTTAGTTTACTGTGCCTCTGTCTAGTAGTGACACAGAGATGATCCCCGGGGTAAACCTACGATCTCCCATCCACTCGTCAAGATTTCTCTTGAAGAGAGTTGGTGAGGGGCTCTGCCTAACATGGACTGGGATTCTGTTCCAGTGTGTAGGGAGCCTCTGGGTTATGAATGTGTCCGTCCAGCACGTCCTATTTATTTCTGTGTTGAGGTTCAAATCTCTTGCTCTCGTGGCTCTGATGGATTTGGATTTTCTGAGGTGGAGCATGTCCATTAATACCGGATTGGACATGGCCTTGTACGTCAGGCATAGATCACCTCTGAGTAGGCGGTATGCGACTGAATAGAGCTGGAGTTTCTTCAGCCGGGCAGCATATGACATATGTTTGAGACCCTTTATCCTCTTGGTGAGGAACTTTTGGGGTCTTTCCAACTGCTGCAGGTGTCGGGTAAGATTCATCCCAAATGGGGCATTGTACTCAATCATGGGCCTGATAAGAGAAGAGTACAGGGGCACAATGACCTCTCTTGATCTAGATGTGAATCCCTTCATGATAAGGTGGGCAATATAGAAGGTCTTCCTAACCACCTTGGCAATGTGAGTGTCAAATGAGAGGTTACTGTCAACTTGGGTCCCCAGGTCCCTGATTACCTCTTCCGTACTTAATGGATTACCACCTATGTGGTAATTTGTGGGTACCTTGTTTTTCCCAAAGGGTATGACTATACATTTTTGGTGTTCAGTTTAAGGCCATGGCTCTGGCACCAATTATCCGTTTCTATGAGGCCTCTCTGAAGGATGCTTGTGTCCACTGGATTATCAATTATGGCGCCCAGTTTGCAGTCATCTGCGAACTTTGTCAGCCACAATCCTCCTATGTTTGCTTGCACCGCGGAAAAATAAATGCCGAACAAGAGGGGTCCCAGGACTGAGCCCTGTGGGACACCGCTTGTGACTGGCTTAGAGTCTGACATGGCTCCAGCAATTCTGACCTTGTGGGTTCTGTCTTTGAGCCAGTTTGCAACCCATCTTGTGACATATGGGTTTACATTTAAGCTGGTGAGTTTGTCTATGAAGCCCGAGTGGGGTATTGTGTCGAAGGCTTTTGCTAGGTCAAGGTAGGCTGTGTGAACTGCCTTACCCTCATCAATGGCCTTAGTGACTGTTTCAAAAAAGTCGACCAAGTTCAAAAGGCAGGATCTGCCCTTGACAAAGCCAAATTGGGTAGGATCCAATGTCTGTAGGTCCCCAATGTCTTTGTTTATGAGTTCCATAATGATCCTTTCCATAGCTTTGCAGACCAGGCTCGTCAAGCTTATGGGGCGGTAATTTCCAGGGTCCGTAGAAGCACCGCCTTTGTGGAGTGGGACCACTGTTGCTGTACGTCACTCTTTGGGTACGTATCCTGTAGTAAGGCTAAGATTAAACAGCAGCCTTATGTGCGGGTTTAGTTCCTCTTAGAGTTCATGTAGCACGCAGCCCGGGACACCGTCCGGTCCCATTGATGCTGTGTTTTTAGCTTTGGAGAGGGCAGCTCTCACCTGGGCATCTGAGATGTTAGGGAGGCTACACTCTGCTGGGATAGATATTTCTCCTTTTGGGGAGGGGACGGAGAAATTTGCACTGAACCTGTCTGCCAGAATGTTGGCAATGTCTGTGGGTTCAGTGTATTTTGTGTCATTTTGGACTAACTCTGAGCATATCTGGGAGTTTCCACCCAGGTTTCTAACATAGCTAAAGAAGGCCTTGTGATTGTCTTTTGTGTCTTTTGCAATTTTTCTCTCAAAGTTGGCCTTGGATGATTTTATGAGTGATCGTAGTTTTTGCTAGTACTGATCAGAGATGCCTTCCCTTTTAGGGATTTTGCTCTGTCAGGTAGTAGCTTCCTCCTCCTGTTGTAAAGTTTGTTAATGGCTGGGGTCCACCAGACAGGGCGCCTGCCTTTGGGGAATGGGTCTTGGTTTTATTAGGGATTGCATGATCCATGCATTCTTGAAGGTGCCCGTAGAAGGCATTTATAAAGAATTCAGCAGTGTGGGTTGTGGTTTCCGCTGGCCCAGGGGCCTTGAAGGATACCACTTCAGTCTTAAGAAGTGTGAAGTCGGCTTTTGAGAAGTTCTTCATTGTGGTCTTTTGTGCAGGGGGTGGGGGCGGGATGTGGATTTCCAGTGAGATTAATTTATGGTCTGATCTCACCAATGAGGGTATACTTCGGTGTGGAGCATTTTGTCCCCATGTTTGTGATAATCAGGTCTAGTATATTATCTCCTCTTGTGGGAGTGGTGACTAGTTGTTCCATCGCATTTGAGTTTATGAATTCTAGGAACCTTTGGGCTAGGGTGTTGGGGCTTGAGTAATGTTCCCAGTCTATGTTTGGGTAGTTGAAGTCTCCCAATATGATAGTATTTGGAGAGACATTCATACTCTCCAGTGTCTTCAGGAAGGCTGAGTGGGGTTCCTGAGTTTGAGAGGGTGGTCTGTAGCATGCTACAAACTGTAGGGCAGTTTTGCCTATGGTTAGTTGCATCTGGATGGTCTCCGATGCTTCGTGCGTTGCCACTAACCTGGAGGTGTGGGTATCTTTGATGAATATGGATACTCCCCCTCCTTTTGTGGTTCGGTCCAAGTTTTGGGGCCGGAAAGCATGATATGAGGTAAAACCTGGTAGTGCTGGGGTGCTCTCAGGAGCCTTGAACCAGGTTTCAGTCACTGCACAGACATTGATGTTCTCCATACTGAGGAGGGCTTCGAGAGCGTGCATCTTGAGGTTTAGACTTCTGGCATTGAGCAGTATTACCCTTAGTTTCTTTTCACTTGTGTTTTCTAGGGAGGTGGGTTTGTCTTTTGAGCCTTGCCTAAAAAAGGCACTATGGGGGTGGCAAGAGCCTTGGCCAATATCCAGAAGCCCAGGGGTGACAGGTGCAAGCCATCCCTTGCGAAGCAGCGTGGCTTGTCAAGCATGTCATCCCAAGCAGACAGACATTGGATCCCCTTAGAATGACACCAGTAATTAAGCCAATTGTTAAAGCTGATCATTTTGTCTTTGTACTGTGGCATCATTCTTGGTGAGGGTAAGATGCTGCTCAGGGTCAGGGTCATACTGGCCTGGGCTACATAATCAGAGAGCTCCTCTATGTCTCTTTTCATGTAGTCCAGGGAGGTACGTCTCAGGTCATTCACACCAGCATGGACAATGACTGAGTCATATTTGTACTTGCTTTGGAGTGACCTGAGTGCTTGTGTTATGTGGCGGATTCTAACGCCCGACAGGCAGCTTACTGTTACCTTTTCCTTGTTCAGTCTGGTGAGCGGGACGTCAGTGTGTCTGACTATGGAGTCACCTATTACAAGTGTATCTGGCATGTTGTTTGGCCTTAAGGGCTGTGACTGTTTAGCACACTGACTTTGTGAACTATGTGTTGCATGTGCTATGTCTTGAGGTAGTGGTCGCTTGGGTGTCTGCTTTGGAGGCCTCTGTTGTTTTGGTAGATTTTTAATCAGAGCCTCCGAGTATGTTTTTGTGTGTTTATGTGTTTGGTTTGCAGTTGTGATAGGTCTATGTGAGACTGGGTTTGTGGTGTGCGTGGTTACCTTCTCCTCCTGACTGGTTTTGCCAGTACTGAGTTGAGAGAGCTCAGCCTCCAGTTTGGCTATATAGTTGCATCTCTCACATCCTTGAGTTTGGGTAACAGTGATTAACTATAGTTAAGAAAATATCCTTGAGTAAGGTTAACAGTTGAGCAAAAGGCAAGGTTGTATAAATATGACTGGGACATCAGCTTTGAAAATATAGTTGCATCTCTCACATCCTTGAGATTGGGTAACAGTGATTAACTATAGTTAAGAAAATATCCTTGAGTAAGGTTAACAGTTGAGCAAAAGGCAAGGTTGTATAAATATGACTGGGACATCAGCTTTGAAAATTTTTGGAGCCTCTGACTCCTTACGGCACTCAATAATGGTAGTCAGGACCTCTTCCCTAACTAAAATTTGAGGAACACCCCTAAGCTCTTCAGTAATAACCAGCTGTGTTTCCTCCTATATATCTGAGGTGGACTTGTGCAAAAACTCCATGTAAGTGTGCGGCATCAGGTCCATGCTGGCCTCCAAAGTGGTCATGGCACAGGAATCCAAGAAAGAAACTGGATGCTTCTCCAGGCTTTCACCAACCTCAAGAGACATGCCCAATGGAGGCATTACAGCCAAAGAAGCAGAGAAAGTTTTCTTGGTCTTTTTCTTTGTAGACAGCTAGCCTTCAGGCTGGGAAAATCCTTCCATGGTATCCTTAGCCAACAATTTAAGTTGCTGGTTCTCAAGATAAATTGCTAGGGAAGAAAGCAGACTCCTCAATGTCTTAGGGAAAAAGAAATGACAAATCTATCAAGACATATGATCAGGAAAAGTGCATAAACAGAACAAACACTGCTTGTGATGATCTTTATGGGGAATCTGTCTCCCACACTGGCATTTCCCCTTTTTGGATGACATGAAATCCAACAACCAGATTACAAGGTAAACGTAAGGTAAATAAAATAAAAAAAACAACAGGGCACTTATCTGAATGCGACAGAACAAGCAGACAAATGGGCATTCAGACCAAGGATCGAAAAATGGGGCTTGGACTGGCGGCAAAAAAGTTCTGAGGATGGTATGTCCAAACATTACCTTTATGCGACATATATGTGACATATGGCATACCCTTTACAACTAAAAGGCTTTGGTATACTGGCAGGGCAATGGGCTGCCCTCCGCAGGGATTCCTATTGTACTGATTAGTACAACAGTAATATAGAAGGTCATCAACTGTTAATCTCCCCTGGATTATAATCCACTCTGTCAACCCCCCTTTATTAAAGGGGGAACCTTTCCAATAGAAACAAAAATTAAAAATGATTTAAAACCACACTATGCTTATACAGAGCATTATCTCAGAGTCCAGTTTCTGTATACAATACACATACTGAAATTCTACATTTAAGTAGCTGTTCCATCTTACCAATGTAAAATGCTGTACAAGACTGAGAAGTGGCCAAATAAACAACTCCAACTGTGTTACAATTATATTTGCCCTTAAAATAGATTTTTTTCAATACTTAATTACCCGAATTTTGTCTACTGTGTTAATATAGTGATAATATGAAAAATCACCACACCAACCCAGCTTAATCCCTTCATTTTCAAGGCAGCCCTCACTTTCAAAATTTTTTTATGATTCCATCCCCTCTTAAAAACAAAATTGATGCTATCATCCAGTCTATTTTGTAATATATTATTGGAACCAATCATCAGATCCCAAATCTTTATAATAATTTCATTAACCTTTCCACTATCGGTGCACAAAAGTTAAGGCCATAGGTCTCATAACAATTCTTATAATTCCACCCCTTAGGATTAGTACAAAACAAGTATTTTACCTAGCAACAACCTCCAACCTCCCCTTCATCTTTCTCAACCAAGATTACTGGGTAAACCCTCTCATAAAACATATCTTTTAAAACCTTAATTTCTTTTAAAAATAAATCTAAGAATGGTCATGTGAGTAATGCTGCCTATTTAAGCAATGTTGCAAGTTTGATTGGTTATTCTAGTGAAGCCTTCTGTTCTATAGTGATGAAAGTGCTCACATTTCTTTTTTTTCTTCTGTTTTGTTTTTTGCTGGTGGGTTTGGTTATTAAGTAAGAATTACTTATATGCACATCCCAAACTTACTTAACAGGAAATACAATACTCTTTCTTAAGAGCGAACCTGCAAGCCAACCTAAAAACTATAGACCAATAACTTGCCTTCTGACACTACAAACATTATATCCTAGAAATGATGCAGGCAGAGTTTATAGTCATTTACAGAAAAATTCAATTATGGGAAATAAAACAAAAAAGTTATTAAAGAAAGTTGTGTGGAACAAAGGATCAATTGTTGCTAAACAAAGCCATAACACAGAATTGTGAAAAGGGGAAGAACCTTAGACATAGGTACATTACACAAAATCCAAGTAGAAATCACCACCTAGTACTAGCAAAATGTGGAAGTAAATCCTTTAATCACAGTGGCGCGCTTTAGTTTCGGCTTCTGTGTTACAACATAAAAATAAAAAAACTATTACATTTATAACACATATCCTCACCCTATTGGTTAAAAATCATCACATACATTCAAATACCAAAGCATTTGATTTAGTCAATAATGCATTCATGCTGAGGCTAAGAGCAGTGTTACTGAATGGTAGTCTTCAACCCCTACCTATACCTCAATCCATATAATAACATCAAAAAAACAAACAGCAGCCTAAATAAAAACTTTCATATATTCCAGCAGCATTTCATAGCAGTTTTACAACAACAAAAATAGTGTGAAGGCTCAGTATAGCTACTCAACGAAGATTAATTTGCTGTTTACCAGCAGCTACATTAACAGTATATTGAAAACTCTGGCTGCTCTGAGTGTGTCATCCAGTGTACCTTAAAGGGGACAACACTGCAACACTCTGCGTCTTCAGTCACAAGTTTTAAATTTACATACATATATACATACTCTTTAAAATGCATAACCATTAATGAATTCATTAAAATTCACTTACACAAAAAGGATACTTGTTTTTAAAAATAGGAAGTACATGTTGTAAATAAATAATATGCATAAAATACCGTGACATATATAATACCTATTAAGCATACAGAAAGCCAAAATATGTGCAAAGATACAGAAACAACACGTGTGGAGAGATGAAACAACACATGGGAAATGAATGGAAAAGAAGAATGTAAGTGTAATGAATAAAAACACTCTGCTAAGATGTATGGTATATGTTGTTTCTCTTGAGTACAAACAACCTCCTTCCTCTAAAAAAAAAAGGTCCCTGCGCCGTCATTTTTCCCAGTACAGCTCAGCCCAGCCTCTAAATCTAATAATCCTCATTCTCCTCCTCTTTTGTTAGGGTGATCTCTGATGATGACAAAGAAGGCGAGTAGGGCTGGACCTTTCTCTTATGATGAGCATGCTTCACAGGTAGCCATGTAGATGATATTAGAAACTACCACAAAGATGTTCTGGTGTGAAAGTTATAGCCATTGTCATTAATGAATATGCACTGATTGCATCTACCACACGGTTCAGTGTGTAGTCTGTGTACTAGATGGTATTTGCTTTAAACCCACTGAGTCTTTAGTGTGTAACATGGAAATTTTATTTTTAATAGGATTCGACTGTTTATCCGCTGAACGTGGGGTGGGTAAAGGAATAGTAGGCTAGCTAGTTTCCTAGTATGTCTCTCTGAACTGAACATCTATAACTATCAAAGCTGTCTTCATTGTAAAATCTTACCTTCAGACCTTTAAGTTCATCTTCATATCCTTCATTGGTGGGATTCAACAGACCTAGAGAGGCCCTCCCCTTTCATCACACATTGTCGAACACATATTTGGTGCATACTACTCCTGTGTAGGTGTAGAATCCTGTTCCATAACTTCCTGTGGACATTCATGTTGAATAGTCATACAGGTCCAGGAGGAACCTTTTACTGTCTCATGAAGAATATTACCAGAGGCTAACAACTCATCAAGCATGTAGTAGACTTGTATGGTTTGTCTATGACTGCATCCATCCCCTATCTTCAATAAATAAGAGTCCTGAAGCATTCCCATCCTTCTATTATAGTCCAATGAATCCAATGATATGATTACAATGGGCTTGTCAGCTGGTCTGGTTCTATGGCAATGCGTGTCATTCTTTTCAAAGTTTAATAACTCTATGATTAAAAAACTTAAATTATATTTGACGCTTTATTTTGTAGTTCAACAGTGGGTGTAACTGGGGATGTAAACACTATTTCTAAACCTACTGCCTTCTACCACAATCTCCTTTTCCCCTGGTGGTAGAATTATCTGAGAATTAAGTTGAGGCCCTTTCCCCTGGTGTAGGTCTAAAATTAACCATAACTGGCCTGTCTCTGGCCATGTAAATACATTAGAATTTCTTTCATTTACTCTTAGTCTTAGACTCTCTTCTTCAGGGTAATGAAAACCTGATTAGGCATATGGTATAGGTAGTAGTAGGATAAACTACCATTCAGGAGAAAAACCTACTCTCTCTTGATGACGATTTTAATAATTATATGAAGTTGCTAATCAGGTTTCATTTACCTGAAGAAGAGAGTCTAGACTAGAGTAAAATGAAATGTATAAAATTATTTCTGACCCTACAACAGTGAGTAGTATGAGGAAGCCAGATGAAGTGGTCACAATACCCCTTTCCCTAGCACAGAGAAGCAACAAAGGAGAACAACAAGATCGATGAGGGCAGACAGAAGAGGAAAGAGGCTCTCGGGAGGACAACAAAGGCCTACCCTGAAAAGAAATGTGGGAGAAGGCGATTCGCTTTGTGAAACTAATAGAGGAAAGCTGACTCCATTATTTATTGACATCAAAATGTTTCTGGCGAACACTCAATTAAAAACTTGAATAGTATATACCTGATCGACGACACAGTAGTAGTTTTAGAAGTAGAAGTTTTACATCCCCAGTTACACCCCACTTTTAATCATAGAGTAGCACTAAAGGACCTGAAGAATGATACGTCCATTGTAATACCAGCATTGTAATCATGGATTCATTGGACTATAATAGAGAGATAGATATGAATGAGAGACCTCTATTATTATTATTTGGGATGGATGCAGTCAGATGTGAGACCAAATAACACAAGTCTACTACATTGATGAACTTGTTGTACTGGTGTTATATTCAGCACAGGAGTAGTATGCACCCAAATATGTGTTTCGACAATGTGATGAAGGTCAGGTAATGAGGGCCTCTAGGTTGAATCCCACCAAGAACTTAAAGGTCTGAAGTAAGATTTTTTCAAGAGGGGTTACAATGAAGACAGCTTTGATAGACAGTTATAGATGTTCAGAGATAATGACATTAAGGAAATAGTGGGTCCTTGCCCCGATCATCACTTATAAGAATCAAATTTAAGGAAGAAATCTGTGTAAGCCTAGGAAAAATCTAGTTATGAATTTCATCCACCCCACTACTCAATGGAGCTATAACTTTCACAGAACATCTTGTGGTGTTCTATGTTGGTAAAACCAACAGGTCACTCAGAGAGAGATATTAGGCATGTTTATTACCAGAACAGCATCTGATTATTAGATTTAGGGCTGAGCTGTACCCAGCCTAAATGACAAAGTGTGGTTAGACCTTTTTTTTCTTGAAGGAGGTTGTTTGTACCTAAGAAGTAAACATACCATACATCTTAGCAGAGTGTTTTTTTTTTTACATTCACATTTTCCTCTCTTTTCCATTTCCCCATGTGTTGTTTCATCTCTCCACTCTGTATGTTTCTGTATCTTTTTTATTTTTGCTGTGTGCTTTTCTGCCCATGCTCCACTCCCTTCTACACTTCTGCCCTGTTTCTTTTTCTCTTTTTATTTCCCCCCCCCCTTTCCTAGTTATATTTCTGTATGTAACTTCTAGGTATATTTATATGTCCGTTCAGCGTTTATGCATATTATTTTATTTAATTGTACTTCCTATTTTTAAAAACAAGCAGTTCAATATACTGTTAATGTAGCTGCTGGTAAACAGCATGAATAGCTTTGCACACAACGTTAAGGTTTTAGGGTCTAGTGAAATATAGAGCATATAGGAGTGAGTATAGGTAGGTTAATGTAATGTATCGCTTTCTGTGTAATAGCATGAACAATGCTGCTGAATATATGAAAGTTTTTATTTAGGGTTTTTTTTTTATTCTGCTGTTTGTTTTTATAACAGTCTGAAGAAGCATGGTGGCGCGAAAAGCTCTGATGTGATTAATTTACTGTGCTTACAGATACTTAGGTACACCTATAAAAGAGCAGCAAACCCTGCAGCTAATCCATGACAACAGCAAACTATCTCAGGATACAAATTCAAAAAGCTATGGTTACAGTTCAACTGCTAGAAAGCAATCTTGTCTAGCGATACCTGATTACTTTTGTGAAGCTCAGTAAGAAATGCTTCATGAAGACAAGAAGGATGGGAATGCTTCTAGGGAGACCTCTTATTATTTGAAGATAGGGATGGATGCAGTCATAGACAAAACCATGAAGGGAGACACGAGGAATTTTGTTGCTGTTTGTCACATCTATTCTACACAGGAGTAGTATGCACCCAAAATATGTTCGACAATGATGATGAAAGAAAAGGTCAGGGAGGGCCTCTAGTTGTTATGTAAGCCTAGGAAAAATCTAGTAATGGAGCTATAACTTTCACACAGAACGCATGCCAGGCGTTCTATGTTGGTAAAACCAACTTGTCATCCAGAAGATCACCCTACAAAGAAGGTGACATGTCTGGCTTAGAAATGTTAGGATTAGAACATGTCAGCTTGTCCGCTACCTGCACTTTAATATTTAGCTTACGCAGGGTGGATGCTGTTTCAGAGTGTTGTCCCTTTAAGGGTACACTGATGACTTTATTCTGCTGTTTGTTTTGATGTTATTTATATGGATTGAGGTATAGGTAGGATTGAAGACTACCATTCAGTAACTATTTGAATGTATGTGATGATTTTTAACCAATAGGGTGAGGATATTTTATGTTGTATAACAGTCTGAAGAAGCCGCATGGCGCTAAGCCACTGTGATTAAAGTTTTGGAAGTCTGTTCTGTTCACTATATTGACTTGTTGGTGTTTACCAGTGAAGTGTTTTGTTAAGGCCGTTTGACACCAGCACCTGCTGCCGTTTTGAACATTACAAAAAGCATTTGATAGCATCCCACATTCATGGGTAATGGAATGCTTACAGATACTTAAGGTACACCCTAGACTGATCAATTATATCACAGTAAGTATAAAAGAGCAGCAAACCCTTTTGCAGCTAATCCATGACAAACAGCAAACTATCTCAGGGATACAAATTCAAAGGTTGATATATTCCAGGGCATCTCTTTACTGCTGCAGTTTTGTCTTGCCCTTAACCTATTAAGTCGTTTACTTAATAGGTTAGGCTATGGTTACAGTTCAACTGCTAGAAAGCAATCTTGTCTAACGATACCTGATTTACTTTTTGTGGATGACTTAAAACTATACAGTTCATCAAACAAAGATCTGAAAGCACAACTAGAAATGGTTAAAGCTTTTTCAGGTGATTTTGGTCTTGATAAATATGCAAAAGCAGTATTTAGAAAAGGAAAACTGCAACACCAACAAAACATCAACCTGTGACAGCAAGACGATATGAAGGAACGTGATCAGCAGAGAATGTATAAATATTTGGGAACAGATGAAGGGTCAACACTAAAATATCAACAACTGAGAATAAAGCTCAGTAAGAAATGCTTCAGAAGACAAAAGCCAATATTGAAACTTGACATCAAGGATAAAGCCCTAGCTATAAATCAATTCCTGTTCTAACTTGCAGATTTGGTACAATTGACTGGCCACAAAAAGCACTGTACAGTGGATGTAAAAAGTGTACACACCCCTGTTAAAATGCCAGGTTTTGAGATATGAAAAAAAAAGAGACCACAATAAATAATTTCAAAACTTTTCCCACCTTTAATGTGACCTATAACCTGTACAATTCAACTGAAAAACAAATATGTTAGGGGACAAAATATAAAAAAATAAAAACGTACAATAAGCTAGTTGCGTAAGTGTTCACACTCTTAAACTAATACTTTGTTGAAGCACCTTTGGTTTAATTACACCATTCAGCCTTCTGTGGTACACACCTGCCATCAATTAAAGAGACTCTTATTAATCCCAAATAAAGTTCAGGTGTCCTAGTAGGATCTTCCTGACATTTATTCAGTTGCCTGCTACAGCAAAAGCCATGGCTTGCAGACAGCTTCCAAAGCATCAAAGGGATCTCATTGTTAAAAGGTGTCAGTCAGGAGAAGGGTACAAAAACATTTCCATAGGATTGGATATACCACTAAAAACTGTGAGGACAGTCATCAAAAAGTGGAGAAAATATGGGACAACAGTGACGTTGCAAAGAACTGGATGTCCCTCCAAAACTGATGAAAAGACAAGATGAAAACTGGTCAGGAGTCTGCCAAGAGACCTACAGCAACACTGAAGGAACTGCAGGAATTTCTGGCAAGTACTGGTTGTGCACTACATGTGACAACAATCTCCCGTAGTCTCCATATGTCTGGATGATGGGGTAGAGTTGCAAGACGGAAGCCTTTTCTTACACAGAAAAACATCAAGGCCCAGCTAAAATTTACAAAACATTACATCATGTCTCCCAAAAGGATATGGGAAAATGTGTTATGGTCTGATGAGACCAAGGTTGAACTTTTTGGCCACAATTCCAAAAAGAACGTTTGGTGCAAAAACACTTCACATCACCAAAAGAAGACCATCCCCACGGTGAAGCATGGTGGTGGCAGTATAATGCTTTGGGGTTGCTTTTCTTCAGCTGGAACTGGGGCTTTAGTCAAGGTGGAGGGAATTATGAACAGTTCCAAATACCAGTCACTTTTGGCCCAAAACCTTCAGGCGTCTGCTAGAAAGCTGAAGATGAAGAGGAATTTCACCTTTCATCATGACAATGACAACATGCATACATCCAAATCAACAAAAGAATGGCTTCACCAGAAGAAAATGAAAGCTTTGGAATGGCTCAGCCAGAGCCTAGACCTAAATCCAATAGAAAATCTGTGGGGTGACCTGAAGAGGGCTGTGCACAACAGATGCCTTTGCAATCTGACAGATTTGGAGTGCTTTTACAAGGAGGAGTGGGCAAATAGTGCCAAGTCAAGATGTGTCATGCTGATAGACTCCTACCCAAGAAGACTGAATGCTGTAATTAAATCAAAAGATGCTTCAATAAAGTATTAGTTTAAGGGTGTGCACAATCAGCTTATTGTAAGTTTTTTTTATTTTTTATGCTTCTTCCCCTAACAGATTTATTTGTTTTTCAATTGAATTGTACAGGTTATAGGTCCAAGAAGTAAAGAGGACACAGCTCTCAAAATACGACCAAAACAACAAAAATAAGGGCTGCCAGGAGTCACTGATGAGAAACTCGGCTCCACAAAAAAGTTTTTATTTTTCACTCCAAACACAGATGATCTGAAAAATAAAAACTTTTTTGTGGAGCCGAGTTTCTCATCAGTGACTCCTGGCAGCCCTTATTTTTACAGGTTATAGGTCACATTAAAGGTGGGAAAAGTTTTGAAATGAGTTATTGTGGTCTCGTTTTTTTATATCAGAAAAACCTGGCCTTTTAACAGGGGTGTGTACACTTTTTACATCAACTGTAAATCTACAGATAAGCAGTTGTGGAACTGCATACGTATTTACTGATCTCATCAGATCCAAACATTGTGAATGTTTTAAAGCATAAAGATAAATCATCTAAGATGACATCTTTGCTCGGTTTAGCATCAGAATTTCAGATCATAGCAGGAACAGAAACCAAACCAGAAGCAGACGAAATTGGACAGCAACTGATAGTGCCAAAATGAAAGCATAGAAACAAGAGGATCACATGAGAAGGAAAGAAAAATGGAACATCCAGAAACATGGTGGCAAGTATAAAGATCTTCATGTTGATCAAGATTTGATGAAGGAACGGCTAAGAAGAGGAGAACAGGTCAGAAGATAAAAGGCTAATAACGGCTGGCCAAGATAGTGGACTATGTACACGATGGTTTATAAAGTCTCTAGAATAAGTGGGAGAAATACGGATTCTGTACAAAGTGAAAACAGTTAGCCATCTTGTTGACTGGTGTGATTCACTCATATCTGAGGATCTGTACACTGAAAGACACAATAATGTGACGACTGTTGCAGTGGGGATTGTGCAAACATTACAATATATATCTAGTTGAGAATCATTGGAAGCACAAAGCATTACAGAGAATGATGCAGTTTATATCATATGGGATTCACCTATTACCATAACTGCAAAAAACAAACAAAAAAAGAGAGGCAAGAAAAACAGATACAGCACTGATAACAAATTGCTGCACCCAGCGATCACAACGTCATACCTACAAAGAGCGAGACACACACACAGACATAAAATACCAAATTTGCAAGCAGAAATGAGAGGAATGTAGAGACAAAGATACTCAGACTGTTCCAGTAGTAGCATGAGTGACAGGACCAATAAAAAATAATTTAGCCATACTTAGATATGGTACCAAAACATGTAATCCCATATGAAGTGCAAGAGGATGCAATTCTGGGAACACTGCAGGTGCTGAGAAGGGCACTCATGGCTAACATCAAAGACTGAAACACTGATAATTTCATGAACTGTAATCATACCCTGACTTAGGAATGGGGTCCATTCCCATCATGGTATTAGAAACTCAAAGCATTTGGAGACGTTAAACCAAGGACTCTGGCAAGTGGAATCATGAATATCATGAATCCTAAGACCCTGAGAAATTCCCTTGCTAAAGTCATCAGCTGAATGGAAAAAAAGAAAGCAGGAAAAGATCTAAACACATCTACTTTTTCCTTTTGCAGAACAGCTCTTTGAATGGATGTATCCGGTAGATGACCCAGACAAAATGAAAGATTATGGAATATTCTCCTAGAAATCCAGTTAGGGTAGGAGATTTCTTAGCCAAGAAGAGGCTTTGATATTTCGAAAAAGACAATGCAAAGATAAGCAAGTCATCTGACTAGAGAAAAATGTGAATATTCTGCGATCTGCACTGAGCTATCATTGGAGCTAGACACTTTGCGAACATTCTTGGAGCAGGAGATAACCTAAAGGGTAATCCGAGAACTGGAAGTTCAGTTCACACAGAAAAAAATGCCTGAAATCTGTGGCTACTGGAATGTGATAAACATCCTTTAAACCTTGTATTACCATTTATCTGAAAGGGGGTATGACAGGTAATGGAGAATGAAGGAATAGCACTTTGAAATTTGGAAATTTGACCAAGAAAAGAACATCCAGAACTGGTCTCCATGAGTTTTCTTTCTTTGGCACCAGGAAAATTCTTGAATAAAAGCTCTTCCCTAACTGAGTTACAGGAATAGATTCTGTCACCGCTTTGGACACCAGTGAATGACTGGGGGAAACAGTGAAGTCTGACATAGAGGACTTGGAGAAATCCATGGAAATAAAAAAAAAAGCCTAGAATCACGCATCATATCTTGCTGGTGAATTGTTACTCTATGTACCGCTTTTTCTTTAGCGCCTGCAAAGCTAGAGTAAAGGCATGGTAGTAAATGTTTTGGAGGAAAAGAACATGGAAGACACCTTTATATATAGACAGTAGCGAAATGTTTGACTTTCTGTACTGCTGCTGCACATTGCTTATTTAATACTTTTCAAAGAATGACCTTTTGGCATTTGAAAATTCTGGAAAATTTGAGAAAAGGTTTAAAAATTCTACTTTGTCATTGTGTTTACTACCAGTTCTTTTCCAATTTAGCTAGAACATCTTCAAATAGGTTTTCCAAGTAGGGTCTCACTACCAAGAGGACATCTAGCATCCCAGCCTTAACACCTTGAGGAATGAACAAGTCTTGACGCAAGCATGATTAGGCCTTAGTCAGGTATGCCATGCATTCTAGACACACTCTTGTTAGAAGAAAGCATCTCATCTGCTGTGGCAGCCAGCTTCAGCATCCTTTCATTACTGTATGACTCAAATTAGTAAAGGCATAATGACTTCCCTGTTCCATCTATGGACTCTGACACTGAGCTATGTCTGACAAATTCTGGTATAAAATCCCTCCACCTTTTAGCTGATCAACCTTAGCTGCCAGAACGGATGTATACCCTCTTGTGAAATCTGTCCATCATCTCAGACTCGATGCCACAGGAAAATGTCAATTGCTACACTCTTCTGATATTGGCTACACGAAATATAAACAGTACTTCAATCTACATATAGGCTCCTGTACAGATCTTGTAAGTCAGAAAGAGCTTTATATAACCTGTCTTTTAAGGAGTAAGAAGTGGAGTGACTGGGTTTTGCCAACTGTCTCTTTCAAACCCTGAAAAGACTCGTGTAAGGTGGATATAGCTAAAGACAGAGTTCTTTGATAGCACAATAATTTAATGTGCCTTTTTCATGTGGATGAAATGTACTTTGCTCCCAAACTGGAAGTTTCCATAAAACAGAACCGTTAAGAGTGGCAGAAAACTAAGACTTTTCATAATCTAAAATCAGTGTACCTATCCAAAGAAGAGGCAATCTTTGTCTTTGAAGGAAAATAAAGGAGAAGGAGACCTTTTCTTTTTGTTGAAAGAGGAGACAGGTAGCCTAGATCCAGAAGACTGTGATGTTGGAGCTGAGGTAAGCCTTCATCTGACAATCTACGTCAGTCTGGAGTACATGGGTGCATGCTCTGTGGCCAGTGTCTGTTCTGCTTTCTGTGCGATTACTCTTCTGTAAGCTGGTGATAATGTCTGTATGTGACTGGGACATACCCTGGCAAATGTGTGACTGATAGAGACAACAGGGACTCCTTGTGGGAAACCTCATTCTCCATGACTGCTGTCAACAGAGAACTAATGCAGTTCATCAGACACCCATCAGTCTGTTGCTCCTATTCTTAAGAATCAGCATAAATGCAATTGGATTCAATGCTGTGACAAGACATATCCATAAAGTAGCAGAAAGTATTCTAAGAACTAAACCAACACGGGAATGGAGAAAGAAGATTCTGCATATAGGGATGACTGCAATTAGAGATAGAGATAACAGGCAAGAGGGGGCCGGAATGTACTGGAGAAAACTGGCAAAGAAACCAAGGCATTGGGAACAAATAACTAGAAAGGTAAAGGCAATAGAATGGGAAAGTGCCAAAAATGTATTTAGGCTGCAGGTTAGAGCTTGCCTTCCCTATCAGGAATTGATATCAGAGTGTAGGCCAGTGATGACAAACCTATGACATGTGTGTTAAAGGTGACACACTACAACATTTTGGGTGACTCATCAGAGTTCACCAACATCCCAAATTACCAAATAAACTGAATGAACAAAAATACAAGAAATATGTGACCCTGCACTGATCTATTAAAACTCAAACAAAAAAGTCATTAATTGATGTTAATCACATCAAGTGCATTGTGTTCCATATTTTTTCAGTTCAAAATTACTATTAAAAATAGGGTAATTTGAGTAATTTTTGTGCACTGCTTTAAGCCCAATTATCAGTGCGCATATCATTTTCTCTATTATAAGTCACTGATTTTTGTTTTACTTTTATAATACACAGTAGCACATATGATTGGACTGTATTTTGTTAAATAAATGAATATGTAAAGAATTGTTTCTTTTTTGTTAGGTGGTGGGGGGAGGGGGGTGACACACCAGCAGAGTCAAGATAGACATTTTCTGAATTTTTGACACAGCAAGCCCAAAAAGTTTGCCATCATTGGTACAGGCAAAGAGAAAAAAATGGGGGGGGGGGGGTGTCATACACAAACGATCAGCATTGGTACAGTTTTTAACAGAATCTAGAACAGAAGCTGCCATTAAAAAGGAATGATTAGTAGAACATATAAAACATTGCATGGTAACTATAAGAATTAATCAGAGGAGGTTAGAAAGGATTGAGAAGAGACTGGATAAACAGTTCACAAAGAAACAATGGGTGGATATACGTGTGCCCCTCCCAAATATGCAAATAAAATAGGATTTTTTTTGCCTGGAAATGTTTGCATAGATATTTTTATACCCCACTCAAGATAATTTTTCCTCAGGCAGACAGCAAACGTTGGAGGCGTGAAGGGGAAGAAAGAGGCAATTGGGAACATATTTTCTGGAAGGGTGGTGAGTTGGCAGAAGCATTCCCTGCGGGATGCACAGTCGGAGATACTGGGTGAACTGATTGGTCTGATGAGGGAGATGATTTTTCTGAGCTATAATACAGAATCGGAATTGCCTAGACGTGGTAAGGCCTTGCTGTGTCTAATAATGGTGGCTGTCAAAAAAGCAGCTACTAGAAAATGGAAATCAAAATCTAAACCAACTTTACTGGAAATAGTGAATATAGTAACAGAGACAAAACAACTGGAATTAAGATCTTTAGAAAGGGGTAGGACCAAACTACACAGGAAAAAATGGACATTGTGGCAACAATACATACAGGGGAGAGATGAGATTTAAAAGGCGGCAGGACTTAAATGAGCTATGTATTGTTTGAGTGGATATAACTGATTTATAATTTGCAGATGGGAGTGTGTCAGCATGGTTTATGATGTAAAATGCTTGAGATTAGGATTGTGTTGGCATGGTTTATTTTCATTTATATAAATGTATTATTATCACCTATGTAGCAAATGATGGTTTAATAAAGATGTTTCTTGTTTAAAAAAAGCAGGAATTGAATAATTTATGTAATATTGCTTAGGTTATATGATATATAGCAATACATGTGAAATATGTTTGTTATGTTAATATAGTTTGGTTACTTTCATATGGATGTAAATTTGCCTATGTCACATGTGATAATTCAATAAAGGTGTTTGGAAATAAAAGAAACTTATGCAGGAGACACTGTTAAAGGCAAGACTACAAATATACACAAATAACTCTTGTTTTAAGTGGTATCTGTACCAGCCCTAAGGCAGAAGGCAAAGGACAAAGTATCCCCAAGAAAAAACATATTTCGTGCCCCCTTGGTGATATTTTGTTGGCAAAGGATGATGATGAAGACAACTTAAGTAAACTACAGAAAGTACAAGACAGACTAAAGAAGATTGGACTTCAAGCTAACAGAAAAATGTACATTTTAGAAAGAAGAAATTTTCTTCTGTGGTTATTTGATTAAAAGGATGGACAACACAAGTCAATGAACAAGATGTCATCTATACTTTGGAAAAGTGTCAAAACTGGTAAAATTACTGTTAAATTATTGCAACACACTTTTTAAAGCTTTCAATACATTAATGCCCACTGATGTACTGATTTGCTACACAAGGAATATACATGGAAATGGAGTGATTGCAGATAATGGGCTTTTAATAAATAACCAAGATGATTACTTTGGCAATGTACTTACCCATGTTGACCCTGCTATGTCTCTACGATTGGCATGTGATGCTTCCCCTTATGGAATTAGTGTTATCCTACTGCACAAGTTCTCAGATGGTACAGAGAAACACAGGAAAACTGAGACTGACTATGACTACAAGTCCTTAGCATGAGCTAATAAGTATCTCTAAGTATTTGTACTGAAAGAGAATCACAGCGGTAGAGACCAGATTTTTCTTGAAAGGGCAGCAATTTCTGCATTTTCCTGTGGAGACTTATCTGCCATAAATGAAGCGTCAAGGCTGATTGCTGCTCTTGTAGAGCCTTGGAGCTGCCTCTCTAAGCAGCAAGAAAGTACTAAAAGTGTCTTCACTCTAACAACTGAGATTTACCTTTACTGGGCTGAACAATCAGCAGTCAGAATGAATGTGTGTGAGAAAGTCAGAACTTTGTGAAGTCAGCCAGTTTTTGTATCCCAGGCAGGAAACATCCCATACAGCCAAAATGCTGCTGCACAGTAAGAATAATGAACATCTACTGTGGCCTGTTTGGCAGCACTAGGAAGTTTGTTAAAGAAAACAGGGAATAAGAAAGCACCTGCTATCGAACCCTGTGGAACTCCAACTGGGACTGTTAGGAAAGGTGAGAAGTCTTCCTATGATTTATGGTGTTGATAAAACCGAAGAGGGCAGATGTAGTACTGTGGTTTGGCTGAAAACAGTGCTGAATTTTGGACAGCAGATTGTTGCCAGATTGAGAGTTTGGCTATGGATACAGTTTTCCACAATTTTGGATAGAGGAGAAAGAATGGCAGTGGATCTGTAATTAGAAAATTTAGATGAGTTGCCACCTTTGCATAGAAGAATAATAAAATATATTTTCCAGATGTCAGGGATGAGGTTTTCTTTTATGGACTGGTTAATTAGGATGGACACAAGGAAAGCCATGGCATCAACTTCAAGCTTTAAATATTCCGCTACTAGGATGTCAGCAGCAAGGGCTGTTGGTGTAAGGTTAAGTAAATATTTTCTAATAGTGGAGGTAGAGTGCATTTTAACTTTCAATCAGTACCTGTTTTTAGTAGGTACAGGTGGGATAAGGGTCTTTGGTAAGACAAAGAGTAGTGATGACAAAATGGGAGTTAAACTGTGTTGTAATATCTGTGGTATTTTTAGTTGAGTGAATTGGCTCGGCTGGAACAATTTTGTTATAGATGTACAAAAAAGTTTGGGATTATGATGCTTGTGTTGAAAGATGGTATAGCAGTTGCTTTATCATTCCTTATATGCGGTTTCTTATGGTTTCTAAGATGCCTGAAAGTTTGGTAAGCGGACTGGGTTTATTTGCAGACCATACTTTCCAAGCTTTATCTCTGCATTACAAGATTCCTAGTTTTTCTTCTCAGCCATGGTGCTGGGTTTGATTTACTCCTTTTGGTTCCGAATGGGGCCTGTTCCTTAAGAAGTCTTGGGAATATTTTATTGAAACAGGAGGCAGCATAATCTAAAGGTATGACTTTTGTGCATTTCAGTTATAATTGTGCAAGGATGAGATGAAATTGTCAGAGCTGAATTTAGTTAGCCTGAGTACTTGATTGTACAGTACTGCTTTGTTTTACAGCAATGCCTAAATATAGATGTTGGGAGGTGGTTGCTAATGCAATCAGGTAGGCACACAAGCGAGTCTCCTTATTTATTTATTTGATATTTGTTTACTGGGCTGGTTTGACTGGGTCTACAGAACTCATTTTCAGCAGAGGCCTGGGGAGAAAAGCTCCACATACTATACAATACAAATACAGTATAATCTAATACAATAAAAATTACATTAGAAATACTATACAAAAAGTAAGTTGAAAGAACTGCTACAAGATGTTGCAATATATTACTGCACATATAGACAGTTCTATACAGTTAAAACATTACAGACAATAATAGTCACTCTCACCATACATGATGTAGACAGTGTCCAAAAAGTAGTACGTAGGTAGTACAATGTGTGACATTGTAATAGTACATGCAAAATAGAATCTTAGTTTCAGTTAGGAAAATAGCAGCCAGAAAGTTAGTGATGTAGATAGATATTGAGAGAGAGTTAAGAAGAACAGAAGCAATAAAGCCTGAGCAGTAGCTTAAGGATATGGTATAGAATCACAGAAGGAGTTAGAAGAGCCTTAAGATCTTGCAGTCTGTGAGGGATTGAAATGTGACAGAAAGAAGAAGACCTGAACATTAGGCAGGCTTTATGTAGGAGCAGAGCCATGTATTTTTGAGATGATTTTTTTAAAGAGGCTTTGAAATGGGTTAGGTCAGGCATAGACCTGGTAGTGAATTCCAAGGTATAGAGACAGAGTATGAATACAGTGAATGACCCAGTTTTCATGTGGGTTTTGAGATAGCCAAGAGATTTTTGTCTTCTGATCGTATGGATCGATTTGGTGTGTAAGGTGCGACTCCATTGGTTAGTGCAGGGCAGGCAGTAGGCTTGAAAATAAGGTTGTGTAAGGTGGATAGCTGAATAAAGGCATGTTGGTTGGGGAGTTCAAGCCAGTTTAATTCTAGGAGTGGTTTACAGTGGTGTGTGTGACATTTAGAATTTGTGGCAAACTTTGCTGCAGCACTGTTCCAACTTGGTTAGGGTCGAATTTTGTATGTTAGTTAAGACAGCGGCACCATAAAGAAGGGAGGGAAGTAAAAATGTTTTTGCAAGGGTAGTTTTGGTTGCTGCAGTAAATAAATGTTTGTTTCTACATAAGAGTCCCAGTTTTTGATGAGTTTTCTTTACATTTTGCTGCATATGGGGGTCAAATGGAAGTTTATTGTCAAGGATAACATCTAGAAGTTTAGTTTCCTGCACTGTTTCTATGACAGTGTTGTCAGATACAAGGATGTTGAAATGATCAGTGACAGGGGAGGTGGTTTTTGGGATAAAAGAGTATTAGTTTTGTCTTCTTTGGATTAAGAAAGAGTTGGGCATTTCTTAGCCAGGATTCGACTGCAGTAAAGGACTGTTGAGTTTTTGAAAGTAGTTCTGGTAGTGATTGAGCAGTGCAGATTATGGTGGAATCATCATTGTACTGAATGAGGGTCCCAGGGCGAGATGAAAACATTGAAGAGTAGGGGGTGCTAGGCTGGAGCCTTGGGGGACTCCAGTAGGGGTGTGGAGGAAGGGTGAGAGTTCATTGGACCATTTCATTGCTTGTTTATGATCCTTGAGGTAGCTCTGAAACCATTGTACTGTGTTATGTGAGAAGCCTAAGTTAGACAGTGTGTTCAAAAGTAAGGGGTGAGTCATTGTGTCAAAGGGCTTGCAGAGCTCAAGGAATACTGAGGCTGTATAGCATCCTGCATCTCTGGCCTTGTTCATGGTGTCTGTAAAAGATAATAGGGCTGTAGCTGTGCTGTGGCTAGTTTGGAAGCCATGTTGGGTTTTGGTTAAAAGATTGTTTTGCAATAGATATTGCATTACCTGCTGATGGATACCTCTCTCAAGAAGTTTGGATATCGGTGACAAGATGGATATAGGATGGAAATTGGATGGATCAAAAGAGTCGCCTCCTTTGTGGATGGGGGTGATGTGAGATAGTTTCCATATGGTAGGTACTTCTGATATTATATGTGTTGTTTCGGAAATAATCAAAAAAGTATAGACTGTTTGTATTTTTATTAGTGCTTGTCAAGATATTGATTAGTTGCGAGAAGTCAAATAGGTTTAGTGGATTTGTAGGGGTGCCTGAGTTGCTATACTGCCAATCAATGTTTAGGTCACCCATAATTGTTTCCTGGTACAGTTTATGAGTTGTCCAAGCAGTAGGTACATTGCCTTGTGGGATGTATAGTCCAGTACAGCATATGGTCTTTCTACTGTTACATTTTAAATCAGTGATCAATATTTGTGTTATTAAAATTTGGGAGGGGATGTGAATAGTCATACTTCAAGACACTTTTTGTACATGATGGCTATACTCCTCCGTTTAATATGTCCCCTGTCCAGTCTTAGTATGTTAAACATAGGGATAGTATTTCATTGTCTTTTGTTTCTGGCTTCATACATCTGTCGGTAGTGACTAGTACACCTGGGAAGTAGAATGGTAAGCATGTACAGAAATAGTCATGTTTATTTTAAATATTTCGCAGATTCATCTTGAGGAATAGTAGGATGAATCCTCCGACAGATGGTGTTATAAGCAGGTGGGTGTACTTTTTGTGAAGGAAGGGCCTGTGTTAGGATATATGTCTCTAGTGAGCTGGAGTATTGTAGTCAAAGAGCATAGAAGAAGATAGTGCCATTTAAGTTTGATGTTTACTTTTACTACAAAAAATAGGCTTGAGTTTAACCTATCTGTATGTGCAGAGATCTGAGAATGTGGATAGATATAATTCAGGTGAGATAAAGAGAAAGTGTGATAGCATGCTGGGTGTCTGTGTGTGTGTGTGTGTGTGTGTGTGTGTGTGTGTGTGAGTTAGGTGATACGTGTAGCATTTTGTAAGGGTGTGGTAATTTGTTAGGTTTGCTAGTAAGGTTAGGAATAACAGAATGACGGTTGGGATATAAAGAATTTTTGTAGGAGTGGTACAGATTCTATGGAGAGTTAACCTGAGTTAAGGTGTACAAGTACTTTGGGGAGTTGTTCAGGGGATGCAGTGTGTTGTAAAGATGAGTTGGGTGACTTACATAGAACAGTATAAACTAAAAGGGGTAAACTGGTTTGAAAGTTTATGCAGAATCATGCTATGCGGTAAAAAAATGCAGGCAATGGGAAAGACGCGACTGTAAGAAACTAAGGGAAGGAGAGATCTGGATAATTAGACTGAGTATGAATATCAGGGACAGGATGTTTCAAGTAGGTGAGTGGTATCTGCTATTATCAAACAGTACAGTAATTTGTAATTGTTTCAGAATTAATTATCAGCTGAGGAAAAGAGGGGTGTTGTGTGGCAGGTGAGTTGAAGGGGTGGGTGAGTATGAGTAGAATGCAAGTGTACAGGAGGTGGGGTGGATGGGGATTGAAGGTAGGGGGAACAAGGCCCACATGCCCAAGTTTTCTTGGCATACTGCAGAAAATCAGTGGACTTCAGTGGGGAAAATTAGGTAAGTGATTCCTAGGCACTAAGCAGTCAGTCCCAAAACAGACCAAATACAATTTACTGCACTGTCCTGGGGATAGTAATTAAAAGTGGTAAAGTTTCCAATGAAGCCTGGCTGAAAAGTTTTATAACTACTGGCTGGTTATCTTGCAGATCTGTAGTGGTGACCAGGGTCCTGGTGTACTGTGATTATTGTTTAACTTTAAAAATATTATTTTACTTAATTAGCTAAGGATGGTCTAGTAGTTAAAACACACACGGAGATGAACTAACAGTATAACTAGTAGTACAAGAGAGCACAGAAATGACTGGCTGTAACTATCAATATTAAGCATATATATATATATATATATATATATATATATATATATATATTGACTGATACTGGAATTGCAACCTGTTACTCAATTATTGTTATTTTTTTTTTTTCCCATTAAAGCCCAGTGCTCCTCATCGTGTTGTCCCTTCCCTGCTGGCCTATCTCTCCCGTTTCCCTGCCTGAAAGCTGGCTATCTGTTTTTTACTACTCACCTGTCCCTGCTAGTCTTCCCATAACTGAGACATCCTGCTTGATTTGCCTCTTCTGTCTCCTCTCTATCTCTCAATTACCTCTTTCTGGCTGTGGCACTCCTTTTCTCTGTTTCTATATATATTACTTCCCTGTACCTTGCACCTACTGTCTCCTTGTATTCTCACTGTTCCCTTTCTTGTTTTTTTTCACCTAAACTATACCTCTTTCCCACTTATACCAGCACCTGTTACATTTACTTGTATACTGCCTGAACCCTCTCAGGTTCCTTAAATAACTTTCCCTTTCTTACTTTTTAAACTAAGTAGTATAGGCAACTCGTGGTGTTAACTTTCCTGCTTAGCTGATTGTTTTCTGCTCTCCTCTCTAACTGTTTCTGCCCCGCTCCGCTCCTCTCCCTACCCCCTTATCCCAGCCACCCCACGTGTCCTTAGCTATATACCCCTTACACCACACCCCCTCTATAACTTCACCTATCACTGACTCCTACATCATCTACAACTTCCTCTCAACTATACCTTCCTCTATCACCTCTCCTATCACCTGACTATACTTAAAGGTATATTCTTATCCTGTCTCTTCCATCTAGCTACACATCCTTACACTATAGTCTTACCAAAGTCTTTTAGTCTATTCCTCTTTTTCTAACCTCAACATGTCTACAGACATCCACCATCATACTTCCATGATCTCTGTAAAAGACAAAACTCCAAAAATACTAATACTCCTACTCATTACTTCCTTTTCTCTCACTATGCCCTATTTCTTAACCTCCTATGAAACTAAACACAATTTCCACTTCAACTACTCTCCTAAACACACTACCTCAAATTACATAAGCCTAAACTTTACTCAATTAAACATTACATCTACCTCTTGTTACCTCTTAGCTAAATATCACAGATTGTCTCACATAAAAATTCAGAACCTCTTGATTAGGAAACTAAAATACTTGCTGAACTTCCCTAACAAACCTTACTTGGAATACAACCACTCTACCTTGGTAGATGGCGACATCCACCCCAACCCTGGTCCATCTAATTTTTCAGCTGAGGCTACACCTGTTTCTCTAAACACTTCTCTTCAATTACCAACCTCCAATACAAATACTCTACTCATAGGACACCTTAACATCCAAAGCATCAATAACAAAATCACCCAACTCCACTCTCTTCTTGATCACCACTCCTTTGATATTCTTTGTTTAACTGAAACCTGGTTAAAACCCTTTACTAAAGACACTGAAATCATACCACCAGGTTATAATATCCTGAGACTCGACCGCAATGGTAAAAAAGGCGGAGGAGTAGCACTATTGTTCAAAACTGAACTAAAAATAACATTAGTACCCTATGAGAACCTTGAATTTACTAAAACTGAACTTCTTATCTCAAAGCTGCAACTAAACCTCAAAAAATCTATCTATATCATCTGTTTATATCTATCTCCTGGAAATAACTCTACCACCGTAGAAAATATCCTCAGTTGGGCCTCATCCACCTACCCACAAGAAACCATAATACTAGGAGACCTCAACTTAGACTGGTCCTCAATATCCACTAACAACCCAGCATCTCATATTAATCTCCATGGCTTCACTCAGACAATTAACACCACTACTAGGATTAACAAAACTAATAACAAAGAAAGTATTCTTGATTGGATTTTGGTAAACAAACCTCTAGTTAAATATCAGTCTGGAACGCTACCTGATGACATTAGTGACCACAACCTAACCTATATTATAAGACAAAAAAATGCCTAACTACTCTCCTTTATATAGGACCCTACGTAACCTCAAATGCTTTAACCCTACCCAATTTAAAATTGAACTAAAGGCTTGTAACTGGAACCCTCTAAAAACACTTCCTCTTCAAGAAGCTGTTATTTACTTTAACACCACATTCCTAACTATCCTAGATAATCATGCACCAAAACGTTCTATTAGAACTAAAGCTAAGCCAGCCCCCTGGCTAACGAAAGAGACTAGACAAAAAATGTCACTTAGAAACAAATCTTGGTTAAAATGGCGAATTAGCAAATCTCCCATAGACCAACAGACTTTCAGGCATCTGAGAAACAGTACCAAAAAAGCAATCCTCTCTGACAAAAGGAACTATTATAGCAATCTTCAGCAAGTGAATCACAATAACCCTCAAAAATTCTGGTCAACCCTAAATAGACTTCTTCACCCTGGACAAACTACCACCCCCTCCCCTTCTGGGTCTGATAGAATTTCTCCCCTTGATACTGCCAACTCTTTCAACTCATTCTTCATTAATACTATTAATTCCTTGGCCTCCCATCTCTCCAGTGACAATACTAGCATCCATGACCATGCATCCTCCAAACTACCAACCTTTAGGCTACAACCCATCTCCACTACCTTTATACAGAGATGCATTCTCAAACTTAAACCTTGTACCCCAGTCAGCTGACCAGCTTCCTTCTGAATTCCTTCAAAAAGCAGCCTCTGAAATAGCTTATCCCATATCAATTCTCATTAATAGGACCATAAATGAAGAAACCATCCCTGATTTATGGAAAATCTCTCACATCATACCATTACATAAAGGAGGAAACTCCTTTGAACATTCTAACTACAGGCCCATAGCCCTATTGTTCCCACTTGCAAAAATAATGGAAAAATGTGTCCACCATCAGTTAATGAATCACCTAATAGAAAATAACATTCTGACAAACTGTCAACATGGCTTTAGGCCCTATCATAGCACAACTACTGCTCTGCTCTCCTTTACAGATATTATTAACAATAATCGCAACAATAATATCCTGTCTTCTGCTCTCTTCATAGACCTGTCCAAAGCCTTTGACATGGTTAACCACTCTCTCCTATTAAAAATTCTCAAATCTCTTTCCTTAGGACCTGAGGCTATCCACTGGTTCAGTTCATATCTCACCAACAGGAAACAGGCTGTCCCCTGGGATAACAAACTCTCATCTCTTCTACCAATTTCACTTGGGGTCCCCCAAGGCTCTATTCTTGGACCACTTCTTTTCTCCCTCTTTATAAATGACTTACAATTAGCCATTCCACAGGCTACTTGCATTCAATATGCTGATGACTCCACACTTATTTGCTCTGCTAGATCCATTTCCGAACTTCAAACTAACACTCAAGCTGTATTTTCTAAAGTCGAAACTTGGTTCCTAAAACGTTGTCTACTCCTAAATGCAAAAAAGACCAAACTACTACTCTTTAAGCCTACTACCAGATCCCCTACATTTGACTTCACTATCGTGTCTAACAATGGAACCATTATATCACCTGACTCTACTACCAAATTGCTAGGTGTCACGATTGATAATAATCTCTCCTTCGACTTTCATATCAATAATACCATTAAATCTGTAAACAGGAAACTTGGCTCTCTATATAGAATCAAAACTTTTTTAACCTTCCCAGCAAAAGTGAATCTTGCCCACTCACATCTTATTTCCACACTTCTCTATGCCTCACCTATCTACACTAATCTCAAGAAAAACAATCTCTCTAAACTGTCTACCACTTACAATAACATAGCTAGATTTGTTACTGGGAAACAATTTAGAACCCACCATTGTCTGAATCTGCAACAACTTAACTGGCTTGAACTGACAAACATGTTGCTTCTATCCCAACTTATGTTTGTCCAAAGAGCTTTTTACCAACCTCTTAATACACCTGCTCTTTCTAACCTCTTAAGCCCCTACTCAAACCTGAACTCACTCCACTCTTCTAGCAAACTGCTAGTTACCTTAACCAAATCTAATAACCTTGCTGGTGATTCCCCTTTTCTCAAATGCCATTGGGAAACACTGGAATAAACTTCCTCCCGAGCTTACTTCAATTGCATCTACTGCTCTGTTTAAACAAAAACTAAGAGTCCACCTTAAAAACCACTGGATATGTTCCTGCTCTAAGCCTGATTAAAATTTTCTTGTTTTCTCCTCCTCATGGCTATTTGTCTCTCTCTTTCTGGCAATACATATCTCTTTAAATCTGTACCTTCTTTCGATTAATGCTCTCTCTTTTCCTTGGTTCATGCTTTCTCTAATTGGTTCCAAAGATGAAATTATGTTGAACATGTTGTTTATACCTTTATAATATAATTAATCATTCTTGTCTTGGGAGTGAAAGACCTACCACTTTTTAATCTGTTATGTTAATCTGTTATTATGTATTTTTTGTTATGTTGTATCCGTCCTGTCTACATGTGGAGCTTTTCTCCCCGGGCCTCTGCTGAAAATGGAAATATATCCAGTTAGACTAGCCCGGTTAACAAATGTAAAATAAATAAATAAAATAAATATAAGCTGCTGGAATGGGCTATACTAATATGTACAAAGTTCCACATGGGAAGAGAGAGTTTTTGTAAAAATATACTATCTTCAGAACAGACAGAAAGTATCTGCTGCAAAACAACTATATATTAGCCTATTATACACGGTACAAAACTGGTAGCTACCTGGCATGTAAATCACAGCTCAGAGTTAAGCAACTGGATGGCATAAGTATATACAATAGTAATGTGGGAAGAACAGCAAGGTACATTAACCTGCTGTTTCGCTACTGCAGAGAATGTATATTACAGTATGTGGTTAGTCTTCCAGCTAAATCACAGATCAGAGTTGAGAAAAGGGATGGCTTCACTAGACATAACAGTGATATATGGAGGATAAAAAGCAATATTACTTTGTTGCTTCACCACTGCAGAGTATGTGTATTACTGCATATGGACAGTGATCTAGCTACAATGGCTTTGGTAAATATAACAGTGATGCCAGACAGTATAGAAGCCATGTTAGGTTACTGCTTTATCCTTAATCACTGCAGTGTGTGTATGTTATGGTATATAATCAGTCCTCCAGCTAAATCAAGTCTCAACAGTTAAGACAATAAATGGCTTCAGGAAATCAATAATGCAGAGAGGGGGAGCAAACTATGTTGATTTGCTGCTTTAACACTGCTTAATGTGTGTTGTGGTATTTTGCCAGTCCTGTATAAAAGTCCTTGCAGAAATTCTACTGTGTATGGATTGGGAAAGAACAAAGAGGGGTATATGCACGTAAATAAAGTAGTCTCAGCAGTGGCAAATTATATATTTGGCTCTAGTCACAATCCATACTTTCTGTTAGATACAACTTAACAAATATGACTACAAAGTATGTACTCTTAATATACAACTAAGAAGGTGCAAATGCCTTGTAGCCATTGTTTATAGTTGAGGAAGTGGTTTCAACAATGCCAAATAATACATTCTTTACAGTGATAGATGGATGTCAGAGTTTCTGCTAAGTACATGCAAATACGACTATAGAAACAAAACAAACTGTGCATGTTTAATATGCCATTGGGAATTTGGCACTTCATCAGTTCCAGAGGTGTTCCAAAAATTCAACTGGTATTGAACAGAATACAGCACTGGTACTGTGATTTATCTTCCTATTAGTGATGTTACAGTAAGGTCAATAAAATTCAGACGAGGAATTTTCATCAGTACAAAAACAAAGCACACATCGGTTAAATGTTAGAAGTTTACTGTCATAATTAGATGGCATTAATTTAATCACTATATTGATAGTTACGTTTCTGCACTACCTACTACAGCTGTTGGCTGAATGTACTCTGGATGGTTCTCCTGCAGTTCCCCTCAAAAAGACTGACTTTAGACAGTGTGACCTACTTGCTATTATAACATGGAAATAAAAGTGAAACTGCCGCCTTGTTATTTTAGCAGCACCCTGTATTTGAATCCTAACACTAACCCATTAAAGGAGAGAATAAAATTTGGCCTCATTGATACAAACAGAATACCATTCTCCTTCTATACACCATACGCAAGGAAAGAAAAGAAGAGAAAAGAAAAGAAATAATTACTGAAATAAGAATGCAGCAATAACCTTGAGTCACACAAATATTATAAACAACTTCCTGGTATAACTTTAGGCTTCAGCATGCTAAAGTTAAAACAGAAAAGGAAAGAAGGAAAAGCACACAGAAGTGTATACGTATTTAAGCTGAATCAATACTGTTACAGAATATAATAAAACAAGACTAAGCAATTTTCAGTTAACTTTTAGAGCTTGCATTTTATTAATAACTGTCTTGATACAGCTTACAAAGTCTAATTTCTGCAGGCTTTTCTTTTAGTTGACTCAACACTTCAAAAATACTTTAAGAGGAAGAGACTTTGACAGTTTTCAGAAAGGAGAGGCAGTTCTTAGCTTTGTAGATACATGACCAAGAAAAGCTTATAACACTATGGAAAGTTAAAAGATGCTTTATAAGATGCAAGTTAAATTCACAGGCACTGAAACCGATTATGGTAGTGAGTATGAGTGTGACTCTGGTCCCAAGATACTTTGGGAAAGGAAATGCAGAAGTGCATTTTCTAAATACCTGGCAGGCACTGAATTACCGGTCTGGCAATAGTAAAACCTAAACATTAGGCAGAGGTGGTGTTCTATTTTGTAAAGTCTGTGAAATAACTGGTTGGGGGAAATGACAACTCTGAGTACAAGACTACAGTGGGTAGCTAATTGTTGGTTCCCAGGAGCTATGAGCCTCAAAGGACCAACAGGTCCTAAAATACCTGTTGCAAATCTGCAAAACAAACATCAGGAAAGTACAGTTTTGTACCTACCATAAATGTAGATGTCCGAACTGGATAGCATCTGCAGTCATAACAAGTGGGGTTGTCCTGTCGCCAGGCAGCTCCCAGTCGCCCGATTCCAAAGTCAAAGTCGGCTCCGGCTGATGTCGGCCTTCACCGTCGGGACACTCTGGCTGGGCGCTGGTATAAAACAAAAAAGCCTCAGCATTTTATTTTCTTCAGTGTTTCTTGCCCAGAATGCCAGTAGCAGCCGCAGGCTAAAATTTGATAGATGTCCAAGAAATGCCGAGTATATAGACACAAATATACAAACAAGCATATATGTAAATATATACAAACACATAATAAATACAACCCCTAATCTAGCTAGCTACAGGGGAGGGAAAGGAGGGAGGAGACAGAGGAGGGAAGGAGGAGGGGTAATCCTGACTGCAGATGCTATCATTCAGACATCTATACTATGTCAGCTATGGAAATGTACTCATGTCCTTCATGGATGCATCTAAGCAGTCCACATAAGGAGGAGGATGAATAGAGATTATGATTTGGGGATACTGGCAGATTTATTATGATAGAACCCCAGTACAGCAGTGGCAAACCCTGCTAATGCTAGGAAGCGGCAAATGTATGCATGGGAATTCCAAGGCATGCACACGGAATTGAGGTCCAGTAGCGCGCCAATAATGTCTTGCTGGTGAGCTCAGCGTGTTGTAGAAGTGGGTGGGTAGAATTGGTTGTAGAATGGGGGAGGTCTTATGTTCTGTGGAATTGGTTTTCCATGGAGTAATTTTCTATGTTGTTCCATTTATTTTTTATAGATTGTCTGTTTGGTCCTGCCTTTTCCTTCCCTTCCTGTTGCATAGGCTACAAAAGTTGGTGTCCTTCTTTGTATTTTTTTTAGCTAGTATCAGTAGCTCAGCTAGCTGTCTATGTACATCCAAGGTATGGTAGGTATTTTAGGTTGTTTTGTGGACGAGAAGTGGAGACTACCAGGATTGCCTGGTTTAAAGAGTCTCTGGATACTAACTATCTTGGTGGAACACTAGGGAGTGGTGCTGGATTAAGGAAGGGGGTGGACTGAAATTAAGAAGGGTTGCTGCCAAAACCCAGCACTGCATTCTGAACTGCTTGGTAAGGTAATTGCCAGTAGGAAGCTGATTTTCCATGACAGGTGTTGTAGATCTGCTGTTGCTGCTGGTTCAAAGGGTGATAGTGTCAGCTTTTCCTTTAGCTGTTAATTCCCAAGCTGGTAATGGTGGTTTCCCCTTGGAGGTTTTATTAAACTGGTGATCCTCTGAGGTATTCAAAACAGCAAGATGCATGTGGGAGGTGCCAGGGCTTAAGCTGGCCTGAAAATAGCTGATGCATGTATCTTGATGGAGGAGTATGACAGGATATGTCCATTGTTGGTTGAATGTTACATTCCCAAATGTTTACCACTTTTCAGCTTTTTTCCATATTCCCTCATATGACCTTTCCACAATTCAAAGATAGTTTGCTTCTCCAAGAAATTCTGTTCTGGGTTAGCTGTCATGTGCTTGTCTTGTGCAGCTGCTCTTTTGGGTTTTTTGTTGTCAGATGCTATGCTGTAGGGTGTGTGATTTTACATGCAAATGTATGATTTTGTAGTTTTTATGTATGAAGCTGTAGTTGTTCTGTGTACACAATAAAGCATCAGGGTATTTTTCAGTTTCTATCACCAGTGTTGTCTTGATTAACCACTTATGTGTGATACATTGTGGGCAGTTATCAGCAGGTTCTTTAGTAGTGGTCCTTGTGAGAAGAGGTGGGAGTCTTTTCATCGTTGTTCCTGGCAATTCCAGGGGAGTTGTTGCTAATAGAATTTCTGAATGGGTGTCGAAATGCTTCATTGGTGGTGAAGATGTCTGGTGATGCCAGGTCTTGAAGTGGTCCATGGAATGTCCTTTTGCAGATGGTGGAGTGGATCATTTGTGCGAATTCCGATGCGTATTGCATTTCCCGTTTCTTTGGGAATAGCTTTGATTGTTAGGTGCATGTGCCAGTAAGGCAGCTTTGTCTTCTTCTGAGATGGCGGTATGTCAGCTGCCTAGTTTGTGTCTGGTACATGAACTCTGGTGTTGTTTGGCCATATTCAACTGCGGAGCTCTCCCTGTGTCTGACCTTTGAATTGTTGCCTCTTTGAATTGTGTGTTCCATTTTGTTGATTTTTTACGCCAGCATGGTGGTGTCTTTTTAATGCATCAAAAGTGTCCAGCATTTCTGCCCATTGATCTTTTATGAAGACATATGTTGTGATGGTTGATGATGTGTCATTGCTGTGCACATCTGTGCGGAGTCCTGCCCGCATTTGAAACTGGCATGCCTGACCCCTATGTGGGCATCTAATTGCAGTCTGTTCTTGTTCTGTTTGGTCTGGCTGTGTCTGTTGCTGGGTACCACAATAGGACCCCCGCTTTGATTTTGCCGCTCTAGGCAGTCTCTGTTTCTGGACCAAGATTAGTGGAATTTTGTCAATTAACTTTTCTAGACTGTAACTTTTCCATTTGTGTGAAAGCTTTGAAGTTTAGTGAAGTTTTTTTTGAGGAAGTCCAAATATTTTGCTCAGATGATGCATCGTTTGTTTGTTGTTGCCAAGAATGTGAATGTCCTAAAGTGTTAACTTGTTTGTTTTTTTGTTTTGCCTAAATTATTTGTTGTTGTAGTGATTAGACGTTTGTTGTAAAAAGTGTGTCATTTAATTTGAGTGTCCCCTTTTGTCAGTGAGCGATGTCTGATGCCCTTTGTAGCAGTAAAATGACCAGGTATGGGTACTGTGTAGCAAAGAACAGTCTGTAGTTATAATGCACTGATGCGCAGGTGCAGGTATCTTCTATTTGTTGACCGAGATAGGGCGGTGCGTATGCCAGGCATTTTAGGGATGATCTCCGCAAGACTGCTTCAAAGCATACTTGCTTTACTGCCTTGTCTCTGATCTGGGCATTAGGCACAATGATGGGCTGTATTTTTGGTGGACGAATTAAATATCCTGCATAACTAAGGTGGACAGGTTTGAGAATTGAGTGCCAACATAGAAAGGTCTGGTGGAACTAGAAGCCTCTGGAATTTTTGGCCATTGGGATGTACTCATTTGTTGGCAAAGGTCATCAGTTTAGGTTCAGAGGTTTTTTTTCTGGCTTTCTTGTGTTTGGTATTTAGTGTGGACAGGTTGTTCTGTTTGCTTCGTTTGTTCGGATTGGCTGTTATGTAGTGCTCTAATAGAACCAAAATCCACTTTCTTTTTTTTGAGCTCTATTTTGGCCCTCTTTAAGAAGTTTAGGAGATTATCTGGTTGTTGTATGATGTTATTTGCGTTGTTCCCTGTCTGTTGACTGTCTGTTGTTGTGTGGTAGTTGGAATATGTGCCTCTGTTGTTACCTGTTGGTTTGCTGTTCTGTTCTGGCTCTGGTGCCTCCTCTTTTTCCTTGTTTTTTAAGGTCAACGCCTCGGGCTGTGTGGCTTTGTGGTTTCTGCCTCTGGGAAAATTTTAGCTACCGTTGCTTTGAACAGTTGGAACAGGAGTTGCACCTTCTTCCTGTTGGTTTTGAACTTGCAGAGCACTCCCCTGAGCAGGCATTTCTTCTGGACCTGCTTTAACACCTGTTCCAAACCTTTCCGCTTTGTTTATGCATGCGCTGCTAACCTGAATTTAACATTTTTTTGAAAGGCCATGCCTTGCCTCATCTTGACCTTTTTATCAATCCCTGCATACCTTTTGTACTATTTACCATCCAGTGCATCATAGTCTTATCAAGAATTTTGGCCTTGGTAAGTTAAACTAAGTTTGTGTTGACCATAAGTATCTCTATATTTTCATTCAATGAAACTATCAGTTGGTTGTTTCTAGTTAAGAGAGCATTATAAGTGCTTTTTTACCATGTCATGGTTGATCTTTTTGAAGCTCTAGGCTGCGGGGAGTAGCTGAAGTACAGAAAGCTGCTCTTGTGTGGTGTGTGGACCTGGGTTCCAGCTTCTATACCTTCTAAGGGTGGATACATGTGGCTTGTGTAAAATCTGTCTGGTGAGGCAGGGTCTGGGGTAAGAGGGCAGGGATCAGGGGTGATAGTCATTACAAGCTATAATCTAGAGAGAGAAGCTTGGGGGTATAGCTGAGGCCTTCTGTGGAGGTGCAGATCTTCTAAGTTCCCTGGGGAGTCTGAAGGGGCCTGAGCTTTAGGGTTGGGACTGTGCTGTGGCTGAGAAAAGAACTAATTCTTCTCTGCAGGAAGCAATCCTGTTGGTGCCATCAGCAGTATTTTCTTGAGTCTGTGGAGGTTTCAGCTGAGGTCTAGAATGGTCTAAAGCAGCTGAAAGGGGGAGAAGCAATCAGAAAAAGTTCTCGGATGGGAGGGTTGGCTATGGTGGAGAAGAGGCCTGGTCTGTGGGCAGACCAGAAGAAGACTCTGAAAGGAGTCTGGGTCTGAAGGGGAAGTGGGAGCCTGAGAACTGGAGTCTGCGGGAGAGCCTCGGTGTTTCCCTGATGCTCTGAGAAAAGCCCTGGAGAGCCTGGAATGGATTCTTCACTGGGGGCCTAAAGCAAACAGGAGAAGGTAGAGAGAGGTTGGTCAGTTATGTCTGATTCATCAGCAGAATCATGAAGAATTGACTGCTATAGGGGGCCTGCACTGGGGGCCTCCTCTGAGGGTAGAGAACTAGTCTGGTTGAGATGTCAAGGGGGCTGTGGGTGAATTTAATCCGTTCTGCGAAGAGCCGATTTCCTAACCTCGCCTGGAATAGTTGGATTGTTGGAGGCTGTTTTGGTAGGTTGGTTTGTGCTTTCGGCAATACCAAAAGGGCCTTAATGGACATGACTGCTTTTGACGCTAGCGTAAGATTTGGTGGGGGGAGGCCGAACACATCTTTACGTCGTGGTCAGAGAGTCCGGAGCTTTACGTTGACCATCTTTTAATGGCTGACTTCATCCAGTTCAAGCGGCCTTTTGAAAATGAGCAAGTGGAAGGCGTTATCTTTGGGCAGTTTGTTAGACACAGAAGTTTTAGAGGTATTAAGGTCAAAGGGCTGAACAAGAACGACGTTTTATCTTTTGCAAGGCTTGGGTATAAAAGGGGCTGACAACCGGAAGGGAATGTGATACAAGTCAGACACAAGTTACCGAAATCTGAAACAGAGAACGCGTCACCGACCCCATTATCAATCTGTTATGAGGATTTTGCAATCCGGCCGACTGAGGGAAATGGCCTTGGGCAGGACGCTGATAGGCAAAGACTTTGCATCTTGACGCCGGCATCACCCGAGACAAGGACCTAAACCTTGTTTGCTACATAAATAGGATGTGCTAGTGGGACAGGTATGTGTCTCAGTGGCTCCCTCTTTCTCTGGAAGAGGGTTCTTTTACCTGTGAAACAGAGTTCACCCCAGGACTTAAGTGAAACTTAAAATATATACCCCTAGTATGCACGTATACCTCTGTTAGAGAAAGAAAGCTTGTAAATGCTCAGCCACCCATGCCCAAGTATATATACCCCTAAAAAACTCTTGGGAAACAATACATATATTGCATTTTATTGGGAAGCACGGCTAGACTTAAATAAGTCCTTTGGGTTGACTGTCTAATATTCTACTATGAAAGCAGAAATGTCCCTACTATAGTCTGTCATTGCCTAATAGTTGCATACAGACATTAGTTCAACTTGTATCTTTGTAAGCTGCCTGTTCTTCGCTACTTATCACAGTATTACTAACATGTTCTTTGGGAAATTTTACAATTACACCTTCAAATACTTTATGCTGCTAAGTATATTTTGTTATTCATAACACTTTGGGGTATACCCTACATAGATGAAGTGCACCTAATTAGGCAGTACAGGGAAGACAATAATGTCACCATGCCTTTAACATCTGTTTTCCCAGACTACTTCTCCATCTGCATCGGGCAAGGCACAGTTAAGAAAATAATGCATGTGGAAGCAAAACAGCTGCTTGATATCTTCAGTTTAGTTTTATCGGGAGATCTGCACTTACTCAGACAATGCAGAGTCCCTCTAAGTGACAGTTTCACATGTACGCCCCATACAGAATATTATAGGTTCATAGGTAAATACTGAGCTATCAATCTGCAGACTACTACAAACCTAGCCAATAACCGGAGGTCACAATTAGACCCTATATCTTCCATCTGTGAGGTTATAACATTAACCATTATGGGCAACACAGTAAGTTGCTTTGCCTTTTCCATATAAATCTCTTCAGCTATGTTACGAACACTGGATTTTGCTCTCAGATGTCACATATCTCCAGGAAATCTTCAAATTTTAACAAATTCATCATGCTGTAAATGTTTAAAATGATATGACCTGAAACAGAGCTACTGAACAGACTTCATAGTCGGCATCATTAAGCAACAGAAGACAAATAGGTTAAACAGCCCCACCCATTCACATCTCATCTTTTTTGCTGCATATGCTACATGTGGTTGTTAAAACGCAATGTGTTCGCTTCAGGCAGGTCATATCAGCTGAGGATTAACAGTGGAATCCTGCAGAATCCATTCTATTATTCTATTTATAAATCCATGGAACAGAAACAAAGCAATGGGATTCATACATCAAAGGGTATTCAACCTACTCATTTTACGAAAGATTTATGACCTATTACACTCACCACTACTATTAGTGGTCCAGAAGAAACATTTCTTCAGGCAGTGTTTGAGAAACATAAATATATGATTAATACAAATTACTTTGCAAACTGAAAACACCAGTCTACTGTGTCCCTAGTGGGCAAGTTTAAATACATCAGCACTGCAATATTTAAAAAACAAGGCAAAAATGACTGATTAAATAAAGGTGTTTGAACTGGTATACTAAAATGGTTTTAACATTCATGTAGTGTTTTGATAAATTAGTGAATTTGTTTGTACCCTGACATAAAACAGAGAACATAATGGATGGTTTCAGTGAGTAAGTGGTGGAACTAAATGTTCCTGAGCAAATGGGGGTGAATGTAATAAACAGCAGGAGGACAAACATCAGGAAATTAATCAGACTGATCGCTACCTAAACAGGCATTTATCAGTACTAAATGTTTCCTTGTGTGGTATAAGTAAGTAGAGGGAATGACCTTTTCAGAAACAAGAAAAATATTCTCTGGCCATATTTCAGAAAAAGTCAGCTTTGTCTTAATGATGCACTATTAACACATACCTCAAATGAAATGCTTCATTGTAAGACCCTAATGAACCACGCTTAGGATGGAGATCTTGTGTCATTACAATAACCCAGTGACAGAAATCATGCATTTTGAGGATGCTTATCAATCTTTTCAGGTAAAAAAGGGGGAAGCATTTGGCATCTGAGTGAATTATATGAAAGGCCAGATGGCTCGTCCTGTGCAGAGGACTGGAAAGGTGAGGAATGTTCAAAATTGTGCTACTGCATATTTTGCTTCATGCAAGGAAAAAAATGCATGTCTCCATAAAAATATGTCCCTAGTGAATTTACATCTTTGGCATCTTTTATGAATTCTGCTGAAGTACTTGCTGTCTGTGAGTGTGTATTTGTTGCTTCCAGTCTGTGACTGAGTAACAGCGGTAAAAGGGAAGACAAAGAAGAGGAGGGACTACTAACTGAAAGAAAACCGAAGCCAAAGATCTGCTACTGCTACAGCTACAGATCTGTGCTTGGCATATTCTTATCTGCTTGCTACACAGAGAAAAGATGCTACATTAGTGACTACTTCTGAACCTACTAGGAGCCCATGCCATTCTTTTTTCAAGCTGCATTTATGTTCCTTTAAAATGATAATAAGGAAAATTATTGAAGCATTACAGTATACAGCTGAAAAGTCTTGCATATAATTTACACTGTGTGAATGAGATAGACAAGGCCATGACAACAAAAGCAGACCCAGAGCTAATAGATACAGTCTTTATCGTGTTCACTGGTCAGCAGAAATTGTTTTTTCTGTGTTTTAGTAGGGAATCTATTTCACTGGATCATCAGAGCTCTCAGTCGTCTTATTTGTTTTGATGAAATAAAGCTATGAAGCAGTCCTGTAACACCACCCATGACGGTGGTTGCTCTAGCTACTTCACTGCATCAGGACATTGTCTCTCTCACTTGCAGAAAGATGAGTTTATAAAGCTCATCTTCTAACAAGGACAATTTCTGGCTATCAGAAATTCTTTAGATTTCTTTTGTGTCTTCTTAAGCTTACGATTAAAAGGCAGATAAGGCAGGCTGATTTTATACAGATACTCCCACTGATATTACTGAACATATTGACTGGATGTACTCAGAGTACTGAATGCTGAAGGGCTGTATAGCTGAAACTTGAGTTTAATGAAGTACTGGCCCCAAGTTTACTGGTTTACAGTAACTGTAGTTACAGTCTGGATGTGAAAGTATTACTTACAAAACAATTTATACTGGTGTACTTGGGTAATGTACTTTATTATGATAGAATTGAGTCTAGAGGTTTGTTTTTTGTACACCATTTTCTATTTAGTGTAAACAACATGTTAACTAGGTTGAAAATGTCAGCTCTGTGTTTGGAGGATTACAATTTCCTCACTACATCCAGTGCTGGTGACATATAGTCTCCTGACGTAAAGGTTGGCTATTTACGCACCAATGTTTGGAACAACTGACTGGCAGGAAAAACTGAACCTTGTGGACCCTTGATGGGAAGGGAAAACATTTTGAAAGAAAGTATCTGCAGAAAATTACTGAAATGAAACAAGTATAGAATGGGCACCAAGCTCACTCTTTCTTTTCTGGGTACCAGGAAAAGCCTGGAACAAAAGCCTTTTCCTAGATTTTGGGAGGGTGCAGGTTCTCTGTATCTTATAGGTTTCATAGGTAGAAGACCCTCCAAAAGAGGAAGATGATATACCTGGTTGGAAGGGGGGTGTCTCTGAAGGCTGGTGTTTCCCTCCAAGTCATCTTGTAACCCTGTGATGGATAGGACCCCACTTGCCTGAAGTGATGAGCTGCCAAGTTTGTAGATACAGGAGTGGAAAGGGGGAGGAGAGAAAACAGTCAGGCTGACTTGTTTGGAAAGGGATGTTTTCCACACTGGAGTCTCTTGAAGGCTTGCCCAAATTTGTTTTTCTAGGCATCTTCCTTTATTTCTGAACAGATTTTTTTATCCCTACATGTAAAGGAAGTAGGCTTAGCCAGATAATTCCTTTGATACTTACAGATCGAAGTGAGAAATAATTTGCTTAAAATCGTGCATGATTTTACCTTTCTCTTGTAAAAAGATTTGAAAATATGCATCAGACCCAAAAAGAAAATCCCTGTAAAGAGCAGAGTCTAAAAACTAAGCCTTAATAGCCTCAGAAAGAGTCTAGGAATAAATCAAAGCTAATCTCCTGATGACAGATCCAGCAGCAGTGACCCTGAAAGAAGCCTTTACTGTATTTAATGGTATGTCTGACCACCTGAGTAGCCTGACCCACCACAGAAATAGCCCGCTGCTAAGTTTCAGAAACCTCAGCATTAGTCGAAGTCTTACCCAATTCACAGAAGATGGACAGCAGGTAGTTTGTCACTTGGGTCTGATAACTCAATGTTCTGAAAACCAGAGTGGCAGAAGTCTAAACCTTCTTTCCTCATCTGCGCATGTCTCTATGGTATGGTATAGACTCTGGTCTGATGTTAAAACTTTAGCAGCAGACAAAAGTTTTGTATGCTTGTCAGTAGACAGAGTAAGACCCACCAAAGGATTTATATTGGATCATTTTGGTAATGGCTTCCCAAAAGGAAATTTCTTCGACAGGAGAATCAGGAGATAGAGGGCCCTCATCATTATAAGTCATCTGGCCTGGAGAATAAGCTAAAGAGTGCTTACTGTATCAGAATCTTCCTCTTCCTCAACAGATTCATGCCGTCTCTTCTGAGAAGGGAAAGGAAGAAGAAATAAAAGGAAGAGGCTTGAGAGAGAAAATGGATTTGTGTAAACCCTGCGAAAAGTCCTTTTCTTGAGATGTCTGCCAAGGAGAAACATTATTTGTCTTTTGCTGCTTTGTTTTATGTGTTGTATCTACTTTCACACAGCTTGGCAGCTCAGATCCCTGGCGGACCTCAATTAGTATCCAGGCAGCTCTTTATTTTTCTAACTAGGATTTGAGGTATGTCCTCTGGTCCCTCTGAAATAATAACCCTTGGCTCTCCTTCTCAGAATACACAATCTCAATGGACATGTATGAGTCAGATGCCATATTAGACCCTGGCGGGAGTCAAGGTGGTGGGAGCCTGATATTTGGGTATACCATGGTTTCCTGCAATACCTAATTGGGTATGGTTGAATGTGACTGGGCAGACAATGGCTCAGACCCAGACCTTTCAAATTTCGTTTTTGGTGCGACAAGAAAGTTGGCTGCTGACGGTGTGTACATTTTATATTGGGTAAAGTGCTTCAAGTGCAGAGTCTTTAAATAAAAGTGTTCTGTGACAAAAGAAGCGTATGCACAATTTTCAGAACAAATCTGAAAATTCTTACAGTAATGCTAAGCACCAAGACAAAACAAGCACTGTAAGTGGAGGCCCTTATAAAGAATCTGCCTACCACAATCACAACTTGCTAACTTAGCTGACATCTAAACAATCTTAACACAAACATACAAGAAAAGGAAGGTTCCCATGGGGCACTTATCTGAATAAACTAAGGCAGAGAACACCAACAACCATGCAAAAAACAGACTAATGGGTGTGAGACCAGAATTCAGATTGCCAGCAAGATAGTCTGAGGATCTGAGGATCTGATGCTCATATGTCCTCTTATGCATCCTTTCACCTGCAGACTTAGTGCTTACATCAAAACTTGCATAGGATTGTCACTGCTCTGAGGAAATGCAACCCTGAGAATTACAATAACAAAACACAGGGTATAGGGGTATATTTCCTTTTATAAAGAGATGCATGGGCCATTTTGCCAGTGTACACGTTTGATGGGGTGTGCTCTGGAGTTCCAGGTTTTAAAATTGCGGACCTGGACAGCCACATTTAACAAAAGATTAACACTGTAGTCTATCCTGCATGCACTCAGTAATCTTCCGCCAATTCAAAACTATACTTTCAAAACCAATAACTTGGAGCATATGGCAGGTCAGATGTGAGGCCTCATTTGGAGGCAGGATGATGAGGGAATTCTTGACTCTAAACGGCAAACATAACATGGTCACTTGAAGAGACTGCACAGAAATCATGTTCAAAGAAAAGAGTCAGTATTAGCAAAATTCGCATAGCAGAAGGTTGGGAGGTGGTGCCTGCTGAAACTATAAACCTACATTTCACAGCCTGTTAACTGTACGTCTTATGAGTAACATGACATTGTAGACACAGATCTAGTGGACAAGCCCTCACTTGATAAGATGGTGACCAATGATGGGACAGCAGCTGCAGAAGCAGTGTACTCTGGGGAGGACCAGGTCTAGGAAATAGAAACAATACAGAAGAAGTGACGCTGAGGACTATAAGATGCACTTAAAAGTTCATACTTCCCATTTTAAGCTCTTAATAGTGCTCACCTCCCAAACTGAGAAGGGCCATACACGAAAGTCCTAGTGCAGATTTGTGTCCATCCATCCAATTATATAAAGACTAGCCTTATACGTTGGGAAAGTAGTACTTTGTTTGACCAGCAGTGGTAACTTATTCTGTAGTCTGGGGATACATTGGGTTAGGAACCTCCCTCTCCAGTAAGTCTTGTTCTTTTCACTGGTATAGATTTTGTTCTCCAATGCGGTGTTTGTAAAGCCAGTGGTTCTGCAAAGAAACAAGAGGTGAAACAAGATTGGGTGTTTCATGGCTTGAAAAGTGAGACACAGATCAACTCAGAGTAGCCTGTAGGCTGGCTACTGATTACAAGAATTGGGCTAATCTGTTGGGATTGTTGATGGATTTAAGACCTTTAATCTTCTTGGGTAAGGTATCTTTGAGGCCTTTGTAATGTGCTTTGATTTACACATACCAAAAGAAACACTGTATTCAAGGATTGGTCTGATAGGGGAAGAGTAGAGTGGCAGGATGACTTCTTTGGATCTTGAAGACATTCCCTTGAATATTAACAGGGTCAGACAGGACTTCCTGAGAATGGTGGAAACCTGATGATCCAATGAAAGAGAATTATACACATAAATACCCAGGTCTTTTATAACACTGTCTGCCTGAAGAGGAGTTCCATTTATAACATGAGGTGGGAGCAATTTTTATGCTGAACCTCACAAAGCTGCACTTTTTTGTATTTAACTTGAGATTATTTTCAGTTCAGCACTTATATAAATAACTCCAGCCCTTGATGGAGAGATTTACTAACAGTGATGTACAGATAACAGTAACCAGCTTGCAGTCATCAGCAAACTTGGTTAACCACACTTCTGGGATATTAGACTCAGTGTCCGAAAAATAAATGCCAAACAGCAGAGGGCCCAGCACTGATACTTGATAACTTTCACAACCTGGGATCTGTTGGATTGCCAATTTGCAATCCAGTGGATAACATAAGGATATTACATTACATTTGTCTATTTTTTGCTAAAAATAATACCAGTATGGGGAATAGTGCCAAAAGCCTTAGTCAAATCAAGATAAATAGCATGCACTGAATAACCACTGTCCACAGCTGCTGTGACGTTTTCAAACAAGCTTACTAGTTCAAAAGACAGGACCAGCTCTTCAAAAAAAAAAAAAAAAAAATTTGCATAAGTGAGTTCTGCTAGGCTACATTATATGGCTTTACATACAAGGCTGACGAGGCTGATTGCTTGAATCTGTACAGGGGCCACTCTTGTGTAAGGGAGTCACAGTGGTTGTTCTCCAGGCATCAGGCCCAAACCATGTGGAGAGGCTAAGGCATCATGTGCAAACCCTGTGGACAGCTTGAAACCGAGGTCTGGATAGTGCATAATTGGCACTGATGAAAATGCAGTGTGTATGATGTCTGGCCCCATGGAAGTATTATTAGTCACTGACAGGGATTGAAAGACTTGTTCCAATGGGATTTTAGGGATACTGGGAACAACACTGTGAGTAGGTGGAGTAATGCTAGTACTAAATTTGTCTGCTAATATCAGAAAAATACCAGTCCTAAGTGAGCCAAAAACACAGAGCACAGTTTGATAAAAATAAAATAATCCCAACAGAGGTGAGGAATTCAAGGTATAAACAGCCAAATCAAACAGCAACAGAAATAAATCCAAATAGGCATTGTAAAATCCAAGCTTCTTTAATGACAAGAAAATGTGAGCGCTTTCACAGTGAAACACTACTTCTTCAGACAACATACACCAAGTCACACTGAATATTTAAATACAAGACAATTGCACTATCAAATCAAAAAAAAAACAACCATAATTACTACACTAAAAACAATTTAAAACAATTAAAACCTTAAAGGGAACAAGTCTTTGCATAAGCTTTACATAATACTATCTCAGTTTCTTCACTTTAAGCACAGGTTTCAGGGGCACACTGTCATTAAGTCCCAGGCCTCTATGCGAGGCCAACCTTAAAATCCATTGCAACTGTATTTTCTGTTTTGTTAAAATCACCTATTCTCTTGTTAGTCTCAACTGTCTGTAAAACCTGAAACAAAGTGTGTGTTACCCTCCTGAATAGTGTGCTTTGCTAATGCACTGTAATCTAATCCTTTCTTAATACAACACAAGTGATCACGAATGCGCTCCTTTAACCTATGGTTGGTTTTACCAACATAAAATCTAAAACATACTGTGCATTGTGCTACATACACCAAGGTTTTGAGTATTGCAGTCTGCTGTAACCTTAAGCTGCCAAAGCCTGCCAGTTCCAGGGTGCTTGAAGAACCTGGATTCGTCTACGCTGTTACAGTAATTACAGCATCCACATTTACGTGTGCCCCCCATAGTACAGCTAGCTGTTGTTCTCTTATGGTAGCACAGGTGCTGCTTTAAGTTCATTCTATTCTTAAACACGAACCTAGGTTTAGACCCAGTCACTGCTGAAACTCTCATCAATCTGCAATATGGGCCAGTTCCTGGTCAAAACCTCTTGTATATGACCCACATCTTGTGTATATGTCAAAACAATTGGAACCAGTGCTAATTTTACTCACAGAGTCTCTCCCCTCCGAATAATAGGGTTTGGCTCTGCCATAATGCTCATTTAATACTTTATTGTGAGCTCTACAAATCTCGTGTTCTTTGTAACCTCTGAACTCAAAGGCTGCCTTAAGCTGTTCCATATATGACATCACTATCTTCACAGGTTAAGCGAGATGTGCACATGGCCTGACCTCTCAAAATATTAGGGAACACATGCTGGGGATGCATGCTATCATAGGTTCATAGGTAGGTACTAGGCTATCGGCCCTAGGGCCCATAAAAGCCGAGCCAAAAAATGTACCCTGGCTTTCGCCACCCAAGAGAATTATTCTCCTGTGCCCCTGTCGAGCAGAGCCACAGAACTGATTCCCGGGGTTAATTTGCCATTTCCCATCCAATCATCAAGATTTTTCTTGTAGAGTGCTAATGAGGAGCTCTGTTTGACATAGATAGGTAGTCTGTTCCAGAGTATGGGAAGTCTCTGGGACAGGAATCTATCCCTCCAGCATGCTTATCCCTGTGTAAATAGTATGGAACATAACATTCCTTTCTATAAAGCTTAGCACTGAAAGCATTGCCCTTCCTATAAACAACTATATCAAGAAAATTAATTAAACTAGAAGAGAAATTCATGGTAAATTTAAGAAACGCACTGCTTAAATTAGCCATGTCCAGAAATTGTCTTAGTGTCAACTCATCGCCATGCCATGCAACAAAAAAATCTACAAATAGATGGTAAAACCTACATGGTTACCATAAAATGCTGTCATAAAGCATTGCTCCCAATGTACCATGACTAAGTTTGCATATGAGTTGGCGCAGCTCGTCCCCATTGCCACACCAGAAACTTGCCAGTAACATTGTTCATTAAAGAAAAAAATTTTACTCTCAAGTACCATTTCTAATAACATACATAGGAAATCAACATGTCTTGATGAAAATTTATTTGAATTAAGAAGCACTTCCTTAACCATAGTGATGCCCTCTTGATTAGGAATGCAAGTAAACAAGGACATGATGTCAAGTGTTACTAAATAATCAATTTCATTCACATCAACATCATGCATGGAACCATAGAGATCACACAAAAAATGCTCAGTGTCTCTTACTATGACAGGTGAATCTGCAAGCACCATTCTGAGTTGAGAGTCCAAATAAATGGACACTGGCTCAGTGAGCCAGCCGCTACCTGCTACTATTGGTCTAAAGCTGGGATAATCTGAATTTTTATGAATTTTAGGCAGGCCATGTAGCTGGGGAATAATGGGGTATCCCACCATAAAGTACTCAAAAAGGATTTGGTGATCAACCCCATACATAAACATTCATTCAAAGTATTCACAATGCCATCTGTAATCTGCATGACTACCTTGGCATCTACTGCTCTATATACCTCAGTATCGTTCAACAAGGAGCTCATGGTATTTAAGTAATAAGTGGTACCCATCACAACTACCGGCCCACCCTTATCAGCAGGGCGGATAACTATATTACCATTTGATTTCTTGTCTGCTAATATACTGAATATATCCTTGATAATGGAATATATATTATTAGTACAGATTAGCTCAGTGCATTGTTGGACATTATTGCTTAATTTCCTGACACAACAGAAGAAAGATTTGTAGTTTCCTTTAGTATCTGTAGTGACCTTAAGCTTTTATTCTGCTTTTTGCTTTCTAACAGTACTCTCCAGTTCCTTGTTGGCATGTTTCCGTGCAGTACTGAGATAAGGGGATAGGGACTGCTTATAATTTTTATTTTCCTTCATTTGTTATACAACGTATTAATACTGGATTTCCACAAGACAGGTTTCATCTTAAATTTACCATTCTATTCAGGGATGACACTGACTTTTGTAGCTATTGGTAAAAGTTTGAGGTGACTGCAGCAGCTCTCTAAGCTGGGTCCATTTGCAGGGGATTGTTGGGAATTTCATATTATCCCTTACTTTGTGTGTGCATATCTAATACCACACATTCTTAATACTGGTAGCGCACAAATGTTCTTCTGAACATACACCATGAAGCAGTCTTTGTAATATGGCCGTCAGCAAAGAGGACCTCAAGCTCTGAATGGCAGAAGCCATTATTGACAGTTTTAAGATCTAGGAAGGATGCAGACGTCTTGCAAAGGGCCAAGGCAGAAGAGTAAAGACCTGTGATAAATACAGTACTTGGATGGCACACACAGTACCAACCTGTACACTTCTTTCCTTAATGAATCTGAGAACTTTTCTGTAATAACTGCTGGCAGTCTGCAGAATGACCAGTCTGAATGAAGTGGCTAGCCTGAATACAAGTACGTTCCTTAACACAAGTGTACAGGACATCAGGCCTCAGTGTATGGGTGATGGACAGGGAGCTAGTAAGTGTTATTAGTTTATGTGACATTTGATTATCGGGATAGCCCAACTGGGTAGGAGCCCATTTTCAGCAGAGGCCCGGTGAGAAAAGCTCCAAATTATTACAAAATATTTTAAGAACAATAACTTTACAATCTTCAAAAATAAAACAAACCACCTGCAGTTTAAATAATTATAACCAATTAGTGATAATACAAAAACGCAGATTAAGAATCAATACAAGTTATATGACAATCATTTAATATTTATAGAAATTTTAGACAGTTTGTAGAGAAATTAAAGGTAAGTTAGTCTAATATAAACAGGAATTGCAATATGAAGTGAGGGAATAACAGGCCCACTCTCATTTCAAATTATAACCGAGAGCAATTGTTTATAGCCAGTACAAAGCAATTAACAAAGACCGTACAAAGCAATTAACAAAGACCTATGAAGTAAAACAGGTTTTCTGTCACTTCTTGAGGCTAAATAACTGGCATATGCAGTATATGTTACTGGTCAAGAAAAAGGGGACAGTGATCAACTTAGTAAGAGGTGCTTAGAGTGCACGTATTATTTCAGAGAGACTTTCAATCACACAGCAGGCATATATTCGGCTGATTAAAGTTAATAGACAGCGAAGTTCTTCATGAGAAATGTGCTTACATTACACAATGACAAAATTCTCAGTAAACTTGTAGCAGTAGGGCCTTGTGGCAGAGCTCCTGCAGTATGGAGGTCAGATGTAGGGACCACAGCCCATTATATGATGACCAAATTCTCAATAAACTTTTAGGAGTAGGGCCTTGTAGTAGAGCTCCTGCAGTATTTTTCTAACAACACTAGCCCCCCGGGGATCACTTCTGTGGCACTGCTTGACAGGGGCACAGGAAAATAATCTTCTTGGGTGGCGAAAGCCAGGGTACGTTTTTGGCTAGGCTTATATAGGCCCTAGGGCCAATAGCCTACTACCTACCTATGAACCTATGCAGCATCAATATCCTCTTGATGTATCTAATTTGAAAGTTGTATTGAAGTTAGATTGTTTTACATACAATTTTTGGCTGCAGAAATTCTCTTACAGAAATTTAAATATCTAAAATAAACTGCACCTGCAACATGTTAATTATCTGTAGTACCTGAGCATTAACTCTCTAGGTTTGCCTTTATCCACATATCATCATCACTGAATTATAGGTGATAATATATTTGTTGCAGGCATATTATGTACTGATGTTCTTGAGCAATGAGGAAATATGTTACGAAGCCTGTTACTGATTACTGTTTAATCCAAACCCTTCCTAGTTATGCACATTCCTTGTCAAAGCTAAAGTACATTAAATAGCAAACAATATGTGGGACAATACATGCATCTCTAACCCTTCACATAAATGAGAACCATAAGTTCAAATGTGGCTACATAATTGTTCCATGAAAGAAATTAAGTGAAAATCTGTCTGCTACTATAGTACACAGCACGTAACTTTATTAGAGAAAATACAGTGAAGTTATATTAAACCAAATTGCAATGCAATTTCTCTTCCCATGAAAGACTTTGTGCAATCAATATGGGCACTCTAATAAGCTAAGTAATGAGGTCAGTGCATCGGGGATATGGTTCCCTATAAATATCTCCCAGCACTGCTGTGCTGACAGAGCTCAAGTGTAACTTGTACAGAGAAGCTAGGTGAAGAGACCATTTAAAAGTCATGTAATTATTACAATGTTGCAACTCTCCCTTCATACATGGAATTCAAATGTACATAAATGTAAAACCACCACATAAATCAGACTCCATAGGTCAACAATTCAGATGTAGAATTACCCAAATAATCCATTTGGAACACCTTTATATGCAGTACAGAAATGATTACTAAATCACAGTTATTGCTCTGATGAAATTCAAAATAATGATGAAGTCAAAATAAAGACTTAATTGCAAAAAAAAGTAATAATAACAATAATAATTTGAAACAATAATAAAAAGTCCCTTAAAGCATGTAGCTCCACACAGGATTTGGTGACCAGGTGCTACAAAGTCAGCGGGAAAACTGTTGTACATAGCAGTTGCACATTGCTGTCTACTGCTTGACCATTACAAGACCATTAACAAAATATGGCAGTCACCCCCCCCCCCCCCACACACACACACACACACACGCACAGGAATGCAAGCAGTTTTACCAAAAGAAAGTGAATGAAACAGCAGATGCAGAAAAAGACATTCATTGACATTAACAGTATAAAACCGAACTGTCCCTGTCTTCACAGCAGTAAATGACTGAACTATCCCATTGTTCGCTTGTACCTGCATCTGGCTGCGTTTCACTGATAATCTAGTATTTAACTATTCTAGGAGAAGTCTGCTGCCTTTATGTTTTCTTCCCATCCTTAGTAATGTGATACAGTCTAGGAGGTTGGGATCCATTTTTATTACATGTACTACTTTGTGTTGAGCTGTTAGGCACTAGCCATGTATAATATTGCTTCTTAGGGTTAATAATGCCAGATTCAGAAGTCAAACCCTAAACCATACTTCTAACATTTTCACAGAATGAAAGAAATCACAGATGCCTCCTGCAAGGTCGGTCCACTTAATCAGACCACCTCCCCATTTTGAACCAAAAGGCAGAGATGTTGATATATCAGGTAAAGCAACCATATTGTTTTTTATGGTCAACTCTAAGCTCCACTGTTAGATCAAACTGCATATTTCTTCCATGAGAACCAACTGATATATACACAATGTAATAACTCTAAAGCCAACACACACTGTTTTCTTGCCAGAAGAACCTTACACAGGAAACATGTGAATGCATCCTAGTGCACTGGGGGGGGGGGGGGGGGGGGCACCGCAAGCTAAATAAGGTTGCAGACATCTTACTTACCATCCAGTTAACTCAGCCAGCAAACTATGCTTCACTCATTGGCCTTCTAAGGGACTGTTTTCCTCATCTACTGAGAAACATTGTACAATGTTAATAGCATATTGTACTTGGAATCTTCCTTTGTCTTCCAGACCCACAATGACGATGGTGCATCTCAGAGGAACATTACACCTAAAATCCCCAGAGGAAACCATTGGGTCACGAAAGTTTCTTTAATATTGTCCTAGAAGTTTTGATGAAACTTCCCTTTGAGCTTACTGCAATTAACTCCAGTGAAATATTTCTCTTGGAAGATGGTCCTTTATACCATGAAGATGTAATGGCTCCTTCTAATAACATCTGTGTTTTTTTATTTATTTAGTGTTACATGAGTTCATGTCAGACACTGAATCAGAACAGGTCATCTTTCTTCCTTCCTTATACCATTCATCCAGAATTTGTAGGAAAACATATTGCTCATAGAATTAATCCTAGAAGGAAATTTACTGAGTATAGTTCCAGGAATAGGGATTTCAAGAAGTCAGACCAGCTTTTGTTTTCTCTACAGCAAACTGGTTCAATGTCCCAGTGGGTAAGCAATCACTTTCCGACTGCATTAATGGGTGCTTAGCAGTTTGCTGCAATTCTTTCTGTACTGATTCAGACATCAGAAATTAGCAATTTTTCAAAGGAAGCTGTGTCTGCTTTATACACACTTGTGTGCATATTTTTGAGGTATCACTTCTCCTGACATTTTTGAAGCAGTGTTATGATTTACATTTACCAGATACTCAGCCCTTAGAATTAGGCAAAAATCTTACTGCAGCCTGCCACAATAACCACATATAATACAAGTCTGTGTAAACCTTTCGCTTGCCTATAATTATTTCAAACTAGACACAGATGTTGCTTACTTGATTAAAGCTAGTATTAAATTTCACATCTATTTGCAAATTCACAATTAAACCTTTATTTTGATTTACTGGTTTGGCATCAAGGTATTTGGAGTGTAATCTGCTAATACCTCAGATCCACTACTGATAAGATTCTCATTAGTTTAGACTGCAGGTAAATTATTATCCAAAAAGGCCTCAGATACCAATATCAAGTTACCTGCTGTCTAATAAGAAGACTGTAACAGACAGGTTTAATTGTTGGCTGCCTTTTAGTAAAATCACTTTTAATGCAGTGTGTGTATGTGTGTGTGTGTGTGGGGGGGGGTCACTTCCAGTCGAGGAAGATGGAGGTAGTACAGTCTTTGCTGTCCTTATCCAGGTTAAGTTAACAAAAAAATTATTTCTCTGTTCATAGCCCTGAAACCCGTTCTCAGCATCTTCAAATCTTTCTTGCTACATTTCTTGAGTTTTCAGAGTCACTTTGGAGACACTAACATTTCAGGACTTTTCTAATGAAGTCATGAATCGGACAAAAGTTTTTGTTGTCATTAGCAGTTTATGTTTTAAAACTCCATCCCATCCACTAGGAACACTTTATTTCAAGTAAAGTGGCAATCTGAAAGGAAGGCATCATACATTCCTGGTGTTACTTTAAAATTTCTACAGGGTAAGTGGTGTGTGGAAACAATCTCTAACTTGGCTATTCAAGAACCTATCACTGTGGTTAGTCAACAGAACTACTTTCTGCAAGGAAGACTGAAGGACTAAAGGCCATTAATTTACTGGTTCCTGTTAGTCTAAGGTTGGATTCCGCCATCCTCCATTTGCCTACTGCACAATTCTGAGCATGTCACTTAGACAGTACTCTCTGGGGTAATTGAGAAACTGGGCTAGGATCCTCAATGGCCTACTAAAATGTATGCCTACTAGCTTTCTATGAATCTATGACTCTATAAGGTACTTACCAGCCCTGGAAAATCTGTGGCCTTCCTTGCTTATAAAACTGCTAATCCCCCCTAACAACCCAAACAGCTTGAAAATTCTACATATATCTGCTCGGAAGTGCAGAATACACTCCCAGATAAAAGGTTAATAAGTAGTTAGTTACCATTTCCATAGTTAACAAATATGGAGCACTGGCTGTAGATGGTTCCCAGGACACGGATGTCATATGGAATACTTCTGTCTTGGAATCTACCAAGATAAACAACAAACATACATCCTTTCTTCAATTGGGCCATTCACGGAGATACATGCTTCAAAACAGACAGCATGGACACAAATGCAACAATGCAAAATCCTGCCCTGCTGTGAGTTAAAGCACTTGACAGTGTGAAACTTGTAACTTTAGGGGACAACAGGTTTTGAGTTTATTGATCCTGAATTACTGTTATTAATGTTCATCTTTTCCATAATCTTCTTGGTGTAAACATCAATGTTAAACTACTTTTAAATGTTAAGCTACTTTTTAGTTAGTAGATAGTTATTCACCTTTCAGCTGTGATTCAGTCATGTTCCCATGCATAACTGTTGGTTAGTGACCTCCCTCGGTCCCAGAGTGTTTAAATGCTGTCTGGCATTTCAAGAGTATCACGTCACTGTTAACTTAGCTTTCTTTGCTTTTCTAGACATTATTACTGTTGAAAAGTGGCAATGTAATCTGTTAATACTACTGCTGAAAATGTCTGGGATCTGACTTCAAAAGCTAAATGCAGTGCATTTAAGAGTTATTCAAAATCTAAACAAACAAAAAAACTGATACAATCTCTGCTGAAAAGCTTATAATCAACAGGAAGCAAACTAAATGTTTAAATGCCCTCTTGCAAACTCATTGTAGTTCAGCAAATACATCCATATTTCTTACTGAGAAATGAGAATAGATTCTTTCTGAAACACAATATGACAACAAGGGAGCAGGAGGGGAGCTTTACCCAAGCAGGGTATGATTTTTACATGGTTACTTGACTCTAGGTACAGTGTTACGCAAGCAGGGTATGATTTACAAGGTTACTTGATTCTAGGTACAGTGTTACCCAAGCAGGGTATGATTTACATGGCTACGTGATTCTAGGTACAGTGTTACCCAAGTAGGGTATGATTTACATGGCTACGTGATTCTAGGTACAGTGTTACCCAAGCAGGTATGATTTACATGTTTACTTGATTATAGGTACAGTGTTACCCAAGCAGGGTATGATTTACATGGCTACTTTCTTCTAGGTACAGTGTTACCCAAGCAGGGTATGATTTACATGGCTACTTGATTCTGGGTACAGTGTTACCCAAGCAGGGTATGATTTACATGGCTACTTGATTCTAGGTACAGTGTTACCCAAGCAGGGTATGATTTACATGGCTACTTGATTCTGGGTAAAGTGTTACCCAAGCAGGGTATGATTTGCATGGCTACTTGATTCTGGGTACAGTGTTACCCAAGCAGGGTATGATTTACATGGCTACTTGATTCTAGGTACAGTGTTACCCAAGCAGGGTATGATTTACATGGCTACTTGATTCTAGGTACAGTGTTACCCAAGCAGGGTATGATTTACATGGCTACTTGATTCTAGGTACAGTGTTACCCAAGCAGGGTATGATTTACATGGCTACTTGATTCTGGGTACAGTGTTACCCAAGCAGGGTATGATTTACATGGCTACTTGATTCTGGGTACAGTGTTACCCAAGCAGGGTATGATTTACATGGCTACTTGATTCTGGGTACAGTGTTACCCAAGCAGGGTATGATTTACATGACTACTTGATTCTAGGTACAGTGTTACCCAAGCAGGGTATGATTTACATGGCTACTTGATTCTGGATACAGTGTTACCCAAGCAGGGTATGATTTACATGACTACTTGATTCTAGGTACAGTGTTACCCAAGCAGGATATGACTAACATGGCTACTTGATTCTAGGTACAGTGTTACCCAAGCAGGGTATGATTTACATGGCTACTTGATTCTGGGTACAGTGTTACCCAAGCAGGGTATGATTTACATGACTACTTGATTCTAGGTACAGTGTTACCCAAGCAGGATATGACTAACATGGCTACTTGATTCTAGGTACAGTGTTACCCAAGCAGGGTATGATTTACATGGCTAGTTGATTCTGGGTACAGTGTACGGGACCAGATGCTGATACCCTTTTACTTTTCTTTTTACTTCTTTTTTGGAAGTTCTGAGAGCACAGATTCATAATAATGACTCTGATTCTGGGATGTGGGTATATAATACAGTTCTAGACTCAGTTTTGTTCATGTCTGACCCTAAATTTGGATTCCATCTAAAAGATCAAGGCATATTACTTGATAGCATCGAAGATTTAGGGCTGTGTGATCACTGGCATATACTTTTTTTTTTTGAATGCTTACAGCATCCAATATACAGTACTCATACATTTATGAACTTGCCAATGCACCTAGTGCACAGACTTCAGGAACATTCTTAAATCCAGTTTCACTCAATATTATGGAGCAGTCTACAGTATTAAGGCTGCTTTCTGCTGCAGCTCTCCCTTTCTACCCCTTACTTCCTCATGTTCATTCAGTCGTTTGCTTTCCCTGCTCTCATCCTCTGTTGTCTTGCCTGCTTTCAGTGTTCTACTGTTTCTCTACTTCCTTCCCTCACATGATAACTTCTCCATTTCTTACATACCTATATCTCCTTCTCACTTGGACAGGTATTTTAGTCACCCTTTGCCTTTTTTTGAACTCCCTTACTAATTTTTGGAAGGTTTTCATGTCCAACACTTCAGCTTGAATTTCCTTGCATTTTACTCTCTCTTTAGTGATGCAGTGTTTCACCCCCTATTCTTGGATTGCCATCTGTACTTTTACTTGAACATCTATAAATCACCTTTTCCTTGGTCAAACACAACATTTTTCCACTTGTTCTTCAAATGAATCCTCCCTAACGCTTCTTATTCTTTACAATTTTTTAGCTCTCCCTTTCTTCAGCTCCAAAAACATGTTATAACCCTTACCTGTTCTTCTCTGCTCTTCTAAAATGTGTTCTTTCTTATCTCCTTTCTGGCATTACATACCACTGAGAATTAATCTTGGGTTGCGGTTCAACTGTCTTATTAGGTCTCATCACCCCAGCCAGTGCCCACAACTTATCAGATTTTGGATAACACCTTTTCTAGTCTCTAAAATCTAAAAGATCAAGGTATATTACTTGATAGCATCAAAGACTTAGGGCTGTGTGATCATTGGCATATACTTTTTTTTTTGAATGCTTACAGCATCCAATATACAGTACTCATACATTTATGAACTTGCCAATGCACCTAGTGCACAGACTTCAGGAACATTCTTAAATCCAGTTTCACTCAATATTATGCAGCAGTCTACAGTATTAATGCTGCTTTCTGCTGCAGCTCTCCCTTTCTACCCCTTACTTCCTCATGTTCATTCAGTCATTTGCTTTCCCTGCTCTCATCCTCTGTTGTCTTGCCTGCTTTCACTCTTCTGCTGTTTATTTCCTTCCCTCACATGATAACTTCTTCCTTTTCTTACATACCTATCTCCTTCTCACTTGGACAAAAAACATGTTATAACCCTTACCTGTTCTTCTCTGCTCCTCCAAAATTTGTTCTTTCTTACCTCCTTTCTGGCATTACATACCACTGAGAATTAATCTTGGGTGGTGGTTCAATGGTCTTATTGGGTCTCATCGCCACTGACAGTGCCCACAGCTCATCAGATTTTGGATAACACCTTTTCGAGCCTCTTTTCTGTAACTGTTTCTGTTGCATTTTGTGCTCCATTTTGTGCTCTCTCTCTCTCTCTCTCGTTTATGCCTTTACAGATCAACCATCCTCTCCACTTTCTTTCCACTCTACCTATTCTCGCTCTGTCATATTTCCCCCTGCCCTGTGTCTCAAGCTCCCACTGCTGTCTCAATGTCTCCCCCTCTCGCAGTTTCTTCTCTACTCTTGCCCTTCTCCATCTCTGGTCCTGGTTCCTGATTTTAGCTTTTCTCCCAAATGCTACTCTTTTTTATCTCAACTTTGCCCCCCTGTAATATCTTTAACTTGGTCTAGGGTTTCCACCCACGTTCTGCCATTATACCCTACCCCTTGCTACAACCTCCATCTCCCCATTCCCATCTATCATTTATATCCCCTAATAGCCCTTTCAAGGTTCCCACAGGTTGACCTTTATATCAAATTTTTTCCCAGCTTTTTCCTACTGTTCATTCCAAGCCCTCAACTTCTCCCTTCTGTTCTTGCTACCTTAGCTACTGACTGACACTGAATGCTTCTGCAAATTGCTACTGTTTGGAGCTCCTCACTCTCCTCCACCATCACCTGGATTTTCTCTCTTACCAATTTAGGTGCCTTCCCCTCCTGGAAATACCTGTTGCACAATTTCTGAATTTCTTTTGAACCCCACCACCAAGAGGGTGCAGTGCCTTGCTAGGCATAATACTTTGGGGATAACCATAATTTTTGCTAAATTATTGCGATCTGCTCACACTATCATACATCCATCCTTTCCATTTACTCATCACCACTTGAATTTCTACAATTATCCTTTGACAGTTTGCTTGCTTTGTTTTGGCCATGGTCTGCTATACCTTCTTCTTCTTTTGGCTGCTCCAGTTAGGGGTCGCCACAGCAGATCAACTGTTTCCATTTCTTCCTGTCCTCTGCATCTTGCTCTGTCACACCAACCACCTGCATGTCCTCTCTCACCACATCCATAAACCTTATCTTAGGCCTCCCTCTTTTCCTGTTACCTGGCAGCTTCATCCTTAGCATCTTTTTACCAATATACTATGCATCCCTCCTCAGCGCATGTCCAAACCAACGTAATCTTGCCTCTCTGGTTTTGTCTCTAAACCTTCCAACTTGGGCTGACCCTCTAATATACTTATTCCTAATCCTGTCCATCCTCGTCACACCCAGTGCAAATCTTAACATCTTCAACTCTGCCACGTCAAGCTCTGCCTCCTGCCTTTTTGTCAATGCCACTGTCTCCAACCCATATAACATAGCTGGTCTCACTACCCTCTTGTAGACCTTCCCCTTCACTCTTACTGGTACTCGTCTGTCACAAATCACTTCTGACACTCTTCTCCACCCACTCCATCCTGCCTGTACTCTCTTCTTCACCTCTCTTCCACACTCACCATTACTCTGAACTGTTGATCCCAAGTATTTAAACTCATCCACCTTTGCAAACTGTACTCCCTGCATCCTCACCATTCCTCTATCCTCCCTCTCATTCACACACATATATTCTGTCTTAGTCCTGCTGACCTTCATTCCTCTTCTCTCTAGAGCATATCTCCACCTCTCCAGGGTCTCCTCCACCTGTTCCCTACTCTCACTACAGATCACAATGTCATCTGCAAACATCATAGTCCACATGGACTCCTGTCTGATCTCGTCTGTCAACCTGTCCATCACCATTGCAAATAAGAAAGGGCTCAGAGCTGATCCTTGATGTAATCCCACCTCCACTTTAAACGTATCCGTCACTCCCACTGCAGACCTCACCGCTGTCACACTACCCTCGTACATATCCTGTACCACTCTTATATACTTCTCTGACACTCCCGACTTCCTCATACAATACCACAACTCCTCTCTAGGCACCCTGTCATATGCTTTCTCTAAATCCAAAAAGACACAATGCAACTCCTCTGACCTTCTCTGTACTTCTCCATCAACACTCTCAGAGCAAACATTGCATCTATAGTGCTCTTTCCTGGCATGAAACCATACTGCTGATCACTAATCATCACCTCCCTTCTTAACCTAGCTTCCACTACTCTTTCCCATAACTTCATGCTGCGACTGATCAGTTTAATCCCTCTGTAGTTATTACAGCTCTGCACATCACCCTTATTCTTAAAAATCCGTCCCAAAACACTTTTTCTCCATTCCTCAGGCATCCTCTCACTTTTCAAGATTTCATTAAACAATCTAGTTAAAAACTCCACTGCCATTTCACCTAAACACCTCCATACTTCCACAGGTATGCTATCTGGACCAACAGCCTTTCTGTCCTTCATCCTCTTCATAGCTATCCTTACTTCCTCCTTGTTAATCCACTGCACTTCATGATTCACTATCCGCACATCATCCAACCTTCTCTCCCTCTCATTCTCTTCATTAATCAACCCCCCAAAGTACTCTTTCCTGCTTAACACACTCTCCTCGCTTGTGAGTACGTTTCCCTCATTATCCTTTATCACCCTTACCTGCTGCACATCTTTACTAGCTCAGTACCTCTGTCTAGCCAATTGGTACAGGTCCTTTTCTCTCTCCTTAGTGTCCAACCTTTTATACAACTTTTCATACGCCTTATCCTTAGCCTTCGCCACCTCTCTCTTTGCCATGCATCTCATCGCCTTATACTCGTCTACTTTCTTCATCTCTTTGACAATCCCACTTCTTCTTCGCCAACCTCTTTCTCTGTATACTCTCCCGTCCTTCTTCATTCCATCACCAGGTCTCCTTGTCCTCCTTCCTCTTTCCAGATGTCACACCAAGCACCTTTCTAGCCATCTCTCTTACCAGCTCTGCTGTAGTTACCCAGCTATTCGGTAACTCTTCACTGCCACCCAGTGCCTGTCTTAACTCTTCCCTGAACATCACCTCACAATTACCCTTTTTCAATTTCCACCATTTGATCCTTGGTGCTGCCCTCACACTCATCTTCCTCTTCTTGATCACTAATGTCATCCTACAAACCACCATCCTATGCTGCCTAACTACACTTTCCCCTGCCACCACTTTACAGTCCCCAATCTCCTTCAGACTGGCCCTTCTACATAAGATATAATCCACCTGTATGCATCTTCCTCCACGCTTGTATGTCACCCTATGCTCCTCCCTCTTGTTAAAATATGTATTCATCACAGCCATGTCCATCCTTTTCGCAAAATCCACTACCATCTGACCTTCTGCATTCCTTTGCTTAACACCATGCCTACCCATCACTTCCTCATCCCCTCTGTTCTCTTCACCAACATGCCCATTGAAATCTGCTCCAATCACCAGTCTCTCACCCTTGGGTACAGTCATCACCACTTCATCCAACTCACTCCAAAATTTTTCTTTCTCATCCATCGCACACCCAACTTGTGGAGCATATGCACTAACATTCATCATTACACCATCAATTTCCAGCTTCATAAACATCACTCTATCCGACACTCTTTTCAACTCCAAAACACTCTTAGCATACTGTTCCTTCAAGATAATGACTATGCCATTTCTCCTCCCATCCACACCATGATAAAACAATTTGAAACCACCTCCGATACACCTAGCCTTGCTCCCCTTCCATCTGGTCTCTTGCACACACAATATAACAATCTTCCTTCGGTCCATCATATCAGCTAGCGCTCTCCCTATACCAGTCATACTGCCAACATTCAAAGTTCTGACCCTCACTATCACAGTCCTAGCCTTTACCTGCCTTCGGGCATGCCTTCCCCCTCTTCTCCTCCTTCGGCCAACAGTAGCCCAATTTCCACCAGCTATACCTTAAACCTTAATTACTTTGAAGTCTCCATTCCACCTTAACCTGTGCCATCTTCCCTAGGTTCCATTCTATGCCAGACACTTTTTAATCTTTTCAAAATGCTAGGATAATCACATCAGGAGAGTATACCAGGTCTTCTGCTAGCAGAATGCACTTGCCTGCAAATAGTAACGTTGTTACCTCCCTTTCCTTCCTTTTCCATTTTTGTAGTTTTGCATCATTCTGCCAAAGCTCTTGCAACAGCAGTAGTCATATCTGTTAAACTTCCATTCCACATTACTTTTTTTTTTTTAAATTTAACAGGACTAGCTCCCATCTTTCTTTCACATGCATTCTGCAAGGCCATCACGGAATGTATCATCATGGAACTCAAACAAAGACATTGGTAACCTCCAAACTCTAGACCCCACCCAGTTTGGGTTTGCGAAAGGCAGATCATGCCTTCCGAACCTGATCGACTTCTTTGAATCAGTCACCAAAGCCGTAGAAGTGGGTAAGGTGGCTCACACAGCCTCTCTTGACCTCGCCAAGGCTTTCGTCAACATCCCCCATTCTGGAATTATAGCTAAACTCACTAGACTAGGTATAAATCCCTACGTCACAAGATGGGTTGCCAACTGGCTCACTGACAGAACCCACACTGTAAAAGTTGCAGACTCCAAATGTGACCTCAAACTAGTGGCAAGTGGAGTACCACAGAGTTCAGTCCTGGGACCTCTCCTGTTTGGTATCTACTTCTCTGAAGTACAGGCTAACACAGAAGTTCGCAGATGACTCCAAACTAGGAGCCATAGTTGTGTCCCCAAATTATGGGGACATCCTACAGAAGGGCCTCAATGAGACAGATGCCTGGAGTCTGAGGCATGGCTTCAAGTTCAATGCCAAAAAATGCATCATCATCCCGTTTGGTAAAAACTATGTACCCATTAACTACCACATAAACGGCAGTCTACTTAATGCCGAATGTGTGATAAGAGACCTTGGGACCCAGGTGGACAGTAGTCTCTCCTTTGATAATCACATTGCCACAGTAGTCAGGAAATTCTTCTATGTGGCACATCTCATCACAAAAGGGTTCTCATTCAGGAAAAAAAGAGGTCATTGTTCCTCTCTATTTGGCACTCATTAGACCCATTATAGAGCACAATGCCCCTGTTGGAATGTACCTCACAAGACATCTGCAGCAGCTGGAAAGGCCACAGAAGTACCTCACAAAGAGGATTACTGGCCTCAAACAGATGCCCTACACTGACGGACTCAAAAAACTCCAGCTTTACTCTGTAGCATATCGCCTACTCCGAGGAGATCTCTGCCTAACATATAAAGCTATGTTAAACTCAGAGCTGTTGGACATGCTACACCTTAAGAAATCCCAATCCCTCCAAGCTACATGCTCTATTGACCTAAACCTTGTCATCACAATAAACAGGACATGCTGGAGGGATAGATTCCTGTCCCAGACACTTCCTATACTCTGGAACAAGCTACCCAACTATGTCAAGCAAAGTTCCTCATTAGCACTCTTCAAGAAAAATCTTGATGAGTGGTTGGGAAATAGGAAATACAACCCGGGGATCACTTCTGTGGCTCTGCTCGAAAGGGGCACAGGAAATTAAATTTCCTAGGTGGCGTAAGCCAGGGAACCTTGTTGGCTAGGCTTACTTAGGCCCATGGGCCGATAGCCTAGTACCTACCTATGAACATGCCTTCATAAACTCCAGCATATTCCAACAACTGCATTCTCACATCCTTCCTTTAATAAAGTAAACCTGCTTTGCCTGAACACCACTTATCCAGTCTGCACATCAAACTCTTTGGCAGCACTTTGGTAATGGAATAACTTAGAGAGAGAGAGGTGCCAGTGTGCCTGCATCAGTACGGCTACTCTTGTTTTTCAAAAGGATCACCCTGGCTTTCCTCATACTGTCTGGGATATTTTTATCTTCTGTACTTGCTCAACATTTTTACTGATTTTGTATGTCTTTTCTTTTGAGAAATCGGTAGTCTAATCAACTTTCCTGATCCCTTCCATTTCTTAAGAAAGTAAATCGCTGCTTTATGTGGTGAAACCGTCTCTCCACACATCAATCGATGCCTTCTTCTACATTTTCTCACTCGGTTCTCTTCTCATTTCTGTCTTATCTTCTTTCTACCCTCTTTTCTTGCTCAAATGATCCTTCATGGTTACATTAATGTATCTTCCTTTCAGTCTGTTCTCCGGAATCCACCATGAAAACCATGTTCTCCCAACTTGTATATCACCTCCAAAAAACCCTTCTCTTTGACTTGTACAACAGATGTTGCTGATTTTCCACAATTTCCTCTAGCCACCCTATCCATAATACTTTCTTCCTATCTTCTCTCTCTCTCTTTTTTTTTTTTTTTTTTTTTACTCTGTATTAAAGTAACAACATCTTTCTGAAAATAAAAATTGCAACTCTCTACTACCCTTCTGGGAAATTTTCTTATCTCCAGTTTCCGGATTTTCCTAAGCTTACATTTTGTCTCTTGTACTAAGCTGGCATCGATCTATTCCCTTCTGCACAGCCTTATAATCCTGCACATTTTTATTAGATTTAAAATGATCCCCATGCCAGAAAACCCCAATTCCTTTGCCACCCTCTCTCTTGACCTCTTCTTCCTTTTCTAGATTAGATGGATCCCACTACCAGTTCCATCCTTAGGGGTAACACGCACCTTTACATAGCTAGCAGATGTTGACTGTTTGGTATCTGTCTGCTCTCCTCAGACCTTACTTGTTTACATACATCAGTCTTCTTGCTTTGCCTCAGTATGTCTCTTCTCTTCCCACTGAGTTGCAGTTACTTTCTGCCTATAAAGTCCTGCCTTGGAGTAACTCTCTTCTTTCCTTCCCCATATGTTCCATTCTTTGGTCTGTTCTTCCCCCCTTCCTCTCTCTTTGCCCTGTCATGTCTGTTGACTTCAATAACATTTTAGGCCTCTGCTTATCCTATACCCTTCATTCTTCAGCAGTTTATTTGGATTATGCATTTTCCATATGACCCCGTCCTATTCCCCTTCACTGCTCTTAGCTACCAACTGACAGATCACTCCCCCATTCTGAACAACATGTAGTCAAGAACTGCCAACGTTACAGACTTAGACCTGTTTCTTTTCACCTGCTATTTTCTTCCTTGCTGACTCTATCCAATCACTGATGCATCTTGGATAGAAACACCATCCCCTTGGTTTGCATACTTCTTTTCTGCATTTGGCACATGCTTAATCAGACACATGTAAATACTTAGTTTTTTTTTCTCCCTTACAGACTCATGCTCGCTCACTGATCATCTTAGTTTGTACAATCCTTCCTTTTTCTAATTTGAGCAGTAAAGGTACTGGATTTCTCCTGCTAAACTACTTAGTTTTAAACTCTGCCCTCTTTCACTCTATCCTCCCTGTCTGTGCCTGACTCACTTTTCGCTCTATCTTACTGTCTGATATCTAAAACAAGTTTCCTTCTTTCCTCGTCATGACATTTCTGTTCCAGTGTGCACTGTGATAAAAAAAGGCAAAGTAATACCGTGGCACCTCATAAATCTATGGCTGCTACACATTTTTCAGCTGTTCTCCTGCTTCTTCCCATCCCTGTGAACATCAGCAGATCTCTCCAGCAGCAAGTAACAGTAACACTAACAATGTTTCTGCAACAATAAAACTCCAGCTTTGTCCTGTTCAGAGACTTTGCACCATTCAGCCTTTTTCCAAAGCAGTCTCTTCTCTACCCTCTGCCTCATCCTTTATGTGCATGCTAGTACTGTAATTCTGAATTAGTAATACCAACTGTGCATCCTTGCCAAACTGCAAAATAAAATGCATCATGTTTAACAAAAAAAGCTACAAAGAGAACTAGACTGCTTCACTTTTATAACAGTAGCCCTTTATTAACTCAGTTAATTTACAGATCTCGATCCTCAGTTTCAACAGGTTTTGCTAGTAAAAGTATCCGCTTACTACAGCTATTTATATGTCTCCGCAGTATTTCTAATACTGCTTCTGGGAATCATTCATTTTGCCTTGGATGACCTGTTCCTTACTCATTTGGTCAACCAGACTTTTTCTTCTCCTTTGACTTGGTCTCATTCTGCTATGGCTCCTGCTGGGAAGCAGTGTTCATTCCTCTTTATTAACTTATGCATGCTGTTGACTTTTTCTGTTACAGCCTTCCAAATTCCACTGGTTTTCATCTTCTTCATATTCCACTGGACTAAGCAATTTCTCTGCTGTATGGGTTGCTTCCTCTGACTACTTTACTTCATTGCGTTTCTTATTCTTCCAAGTTTTCATTTTACCCCTTATGTCCAGCTCTGCTATACTCAATTTCATTTCGTATTTCTCTTACTGCCAAGTTTAGAGCAGTGCTACATTCATATCTATACAGCGACTCTACCAACATTCTTCTAATGCCAGTTAGGAGTGTTCAGTTTCCACAGCCTCCAACCAACTAGCATGGCATTTGGCCTTTTGTTCTCTCCATTTGTCCTTTTCAGCCTATATGAAATTCCAAAGTTGTCATAGGATATTTAAAAGGCAATAACAACTATCCGATCAACTATGAGTTTTTTTTTTGGGGGGGGGGGGGAGCAGCAGCTTGGTGAAAGTGCTTCTCAGTCCTGGATGCACCAACTTTTAATTTTGCCAAGACTTTTAAAGAGTAATATGTTACCAGTTTAATCGGGTATTCATCTGAATCATAGGCATTTTTGTCCTTCGGTGTTTTTAAGAAGCATTCCTTGGCTATACAGCAGAAGTGATGGTGGCACAACACATAGTACAGTGAATCCCTGAAGCTTCCCTCTCTTCCAGCACTATGGATCCTTCCAATTGTCAGCTCCAGATGGGAGGTAGAGGTTGGGGCAGGTTCTGGATCACAGTCTACTACCTGCTTCTGTGCTCTCTTCATCTTTAACTTTATTCTCCGTAGTCTTGGCCTGAGTCTTACATTTGTGCAAGGTTAACAGGTTTAAAGATATGCAGTTAATTATGATTTCTAAAAAGAATAAACATATAATCATAGACAAAAGAGCAAGAAGAGAAACAGCAGAAACTAAACCTGGTAAACTGTGTGCTTACAGACTGAGAAGAAAACAAAAATCCATCCGATCCAAAGGCAACACAAATACTCTGGTGATTTTTATGAGATAGTGCACAGTGATCCCAATGTTCCAATGCAGTAAGTGACTGGTTTATAAATGACTTTCTGAAGTTGCTGCATTGCATTTCCTTTTCTCAGAGCAGACTCAGTCTGTTATCCTATCTCAAATGAAGAGGCAGTAATGCACAGATTCAAATGAAGAGGCAGTAATGCACAGATACACAATTTCGGGGGGGGGGGGGCACTTTTCTCTCAAAAGGTTGATCGGTACCTTTACAACATTTTGAGGGATATGTTAAAAATTCCCCTTTTTACTCAATTTTAATAAATGTTTTCCAGTGACACTTCTCTTTTTTCCATCAAATTACAGTTTTGCCTAAACCTGGCAGCAAACACACACACAAAAGAACATTACTACTGAAGCTATGACTTGTGCTACTCTTCCAGCTAACAGACTCTAGACTCTGCTTTCCTGTTTAATACACCTGGCTCAACTGGGTTTTGTCAAAGGATTGTCAAGAACAGAGCACCTTAGAGTATTCATTAATTATATACAACAGCATGCATGCTCTTGAATATGTCATTTCTTATTTTGACTGAGAAAGCATTGGATTATACTGCATTTAAATATGTAAGGACCATGTTTGCACATGTTGGTGCACATGTTGGCCTTCCTCCTTCCTTTATTACACTTAATAACAGTTACATAATACATCCTATGTCACAGCTCTATTATGACAAGCTCATTCTTCCCTGTTGCAGTTAACAAAAGGTGCAAGTCAAGGCTTGCGGGTCCTCCCTTTAATTTTTATCTATAGATCCCCTAGCACAGTACAAAAGGTCTTCTGATACTCTGCATAGTTGGAAACTTTGGAATACTAAAACCAGAGTGCTGACGTCTGCCAATGACTACCTTATTTTAATACAATAGACGAACAACTAGATTCTAATTTCCTTGCAAATAGATCAGTTTCAAACGTTCTCTTTTCTCAAGACCAGCAGATGAAAATGGAACTGTTAGCTTTTAACAAGGCAGCACTGGAACTGTTGAATACATTTTTACCTTTCCTCTCCTAATAATTTGTTAGATGTGAATATAAAACTACTGTAGCAGGGGTTGTATGTAGCAGTATACACATGGGAGAAATCTACCTGTACACCACTGAAGCAAAAATGATGCTCGGTCTCAATTGCTTTTTTTTTTTAAATCCAGAGGCACATGCCTACACTACATTCATCCAAATACCTAAATATAATTCTAAAAGCTACTGAACTGTTTATTTATGATGTGAAACACTGCATAATTCCAGGAAAAGTAAAAGCAATATATTTTAGAGAATGGGTGCAGGTCTAAATAATCTGAAACCTTATGCTTCATTTTAACATTTTGGAGAATGGGTGCAGGTCTAAGCAATCTGAAACCTTATGCTTCATTTTAACATTTTGGAGAATGGGTGCAGATCTAAGTAATCTGAAACCTTATGCTTCACTGTAACATTTTAGAAAATGGGTGCAGGTCTAAGTAATCTGAAACATTATGCTTCATTGTTACATTTTGCACCAGGTCTAAGTACTCTGAAACCTTATGCTTCATTGTTACATTTTAGAAAATGGGTGCAGGTCTAAGTAATCTGAAACCTTATGCTTCATTGTAACTATTACAGAAAGTTTTTTCTGCTTCAGATACCAACCCTCTAGTGTAGGAAACTCTGGAGTCAGATCTAATAGGCAGTATTTTATATTACCAAGATGAGCTAGACATTCCAATCTGGGGTCAACTTGAAATAAAAAATGATGGAAAACCTCTTTACTGGCATGCAAAATGAAGACAAAATATATCCCAACTACTGCAACAGGTAGGGAAGATGCACAGACCTGAATCTTTTACATATTTTAGTAGTATTACACACATCCTCTGGAACTAATTAATAACAAAAGAAGGCAATGACACAAAGGCAATGACATAAATGCTGCTAATAAACAAAACCAATCAAAAATGAAAAATTCTGCAGAATAAATTAAAAGAATGAATGGATTTAATAAAAGTAATTATTAAATTTGTGCTCATTTTAATTTGCTTCACAGAGGATATAATTAACATAACCTTCCCCCTTACTTAACTTGGGGAAAAAGCTTAGTGGACCACATATTAACCTGAACTACTCCTGCTTCCATTTCCTCTTGCTTTACCACCACACTCAGTTTGTTCATAAAATGTTAGGAGATTGTTTATTTAGGCTTTCATTACCAGGTGTACCTGCCCCCACGAGTTCACAACTGCAAGCCATTTGCTGCTTAAAACACACAGCTAGATTACTGCACCACGACCTCAGACTCATTTACAGAAAATACTGGATGCCAATTGCGCCCATGAGCAACGACTTTTTTTCCATAATATAAAAGCAACATGCAGGACAGCAACAGATGATGATTATCACAAATTTGGATCCTATCTTCATGTAAAACAGATTTACTCTGTTTTAGTACATATTGTCCATGGTATACATGGGGTATATCTCGGTCAGGGGTGCCAAAATTTTGGATACTTTTTGAGTTTTTCAAATATTAATTCCCTTCCTCAGAAACAAAGTTTGAGTTATGTAGCTTGCAGGAATTATCAGATTATACATTACTTCAGACTACAAAGTACAAAATAACCTCTGGATTAGAGATTTAGTTGCATACTTAGCAATCAAGGGGCCTCAATCCTCACCACTGGCAACAGTGGGGGGGGGGGGGGTGTATACACTGGGAAGATGAGAAGTACACACACAGTAAAGTGCAATTTCTCTTAAGAGCACACAGGGACCACAGTCCATCTGGGGCTAGTTTCTCCCTCTTTCTCCAGATCCCCAATAAGACTTCCCACTGGCACAGCTAAAGAATTGAGATCTCAGCTGAGTGGCCAAGCCAAGACCTCCAGCACTCTCTCTGTCAAACCAGTGCTTTGTGTCCCTGCCCAAGTAGCTGACACACACACTCTTTGAGGTTTGATTAATACACACACACCTGGGAAAGGCTGGCACAGGTTTACTAGCTATGCCCCCTTTTGCCCAGACTACAACTTACCACTGTCACCAGACAGTTCTTTATCAGCTACTTTAAGGCCCTTAGCAAAGGGTGTCCAATTTTACTGTGTAATGTTACTATTAATCCAAATGCTAGTTTGACCAACAGCCAGGCTATATATAAGGAGTGGCCTGTACAGTGTCACCAAATAGATATGCAAGTACTCTCAGAGCTTAAATATGTTTCACAAAGGTATGTTTAAATATATTCAATAATAAAAGACAAGAAAATACTCACTAAATCATCACAGTAACTTCAGAGGTCAAAATCACAGGAAATATATAAAACAGCATTGCAGGATGGTCTCAAATAAATAAAGAAAACATCTAATCTATATTTCAATTTCACTATATTCTTATCTGAATCTAAGAGTTACTATGCCCTAGAAACTTACTTACAGCAAGGCAAGGTGAGTGGATGTTTCCCAGCTGATGTTGTCAGGTCAAAGACAAATACAAAATGTGCAGTCTCTCTCTCTTTCTCGCTCTCTCTCAGAGAGTTCTTAAATTAATATCAAATATTACTGCTGGGTTAGATAGGATGACATGACTTTTTGTCACCTGACTTTAGTTCCCAAGCTAAAGCCCCACTGTCAGAAACTATCAGCATTTTAGCATCTCTGGGTGAAAAATACATATATCTCAGATCTTTGCAACTGCTGGAAGAAATAAAACAATAAAACACTTACAAAACAATGCAGAAGGCACCTTAGTTCTAGAAATCCTGTCTCCTTGCTGCAGTGAAACTGACTTTTATAGCACAATCATAAAATAATTTAATTTCAACTATTTTCTTGGAGTTTTGAAAGTTAACTCTCTCTGTTCTAGTTCCCACTGTTAAAACATATACAGTTACACAATTACAATAGTTTATATACATTTTCGTTCTAAGCCAACAGATCATGCTGTGGTTACATTTTAGCTCAGTACATAACATACAGTTGTAGCACAAGCATCTTACATGAAGCATGTTTGCATTCACAAATGACATATAACCACTTACAAAATTCCAAATAGCTGGGCTGGCAGTATATCCTTCTGTAACACTTCTATATAAATCATATTGTTGTTGTTGTGTCTTTCGGCTTATCCCGGTTAAGGGTCGCCACAGCGGAACTCTGGTCCGCTAATGTTTGTTATTGGATTTTTACGTGCCGAGTTACAAGCCGACACACAACCTTCTATATAAATCATATTAATATTCACAAATGACATATTTTTTTACAAAATTTCAGATAGCTGGGCTGGAAGTATTTCCCTTTGACACATTCAGGAAAAATAATCAGATCCAATGAGACTGAATAAATATACAACAGCAGTTATCTAAAATTATTGCAGGTTTGGCCCATTTATTTAATCAAATATATATTTATGCCACCACATAAACACTGACACAAGTTTACCTTCACAACTGTATTTGAATTTAAACATGTTAACTTGATTATTTTATGACTGTTTATGCAAAGCATGTTCTAGTCATGTCAATGTAAATCAGCAATTTTTACAACATATTTTGATGTTCTTTGGACAATTTATGAGCCATGTGCACTACAGTACTATTTTTGGGTAACAGATACTATTTCTGGGTAACAGATACTTTCTGTTATTATGAATAAGAAAAATCTTTTAATGCACTCTAGTCTTAATGCATTTTTGTGGGGTCCGAAAAAAGGTAGCATGCTCTAGCTTACTCCTGACAAAAGCAATAAAAATCATTTACAGGCAGAGCTGAACTATGGAATTTAAACAACTGAAGAATTCAGAAAGATAACCACAATTCTTATTTGCAAATTCTACTGATGTGCATTTGAAATCAATCTTGCTATCAATAATGATTTCTAAGGCATTATATGAACCACAAAGATCACATCCTAAGTAATAATAATCTAGAAATTGGACAAATTTTCCAAATGTTACCAAAATAAAAGTTAAGTACTTACACCTTAATGACAGAGCTGAATGATCATGGTTCATCTTCTTCAGCCACTAAGATCAACATGAAGAGTCTAACTTTGCCAGGCTCTAATTCCACACCCTTCCCAATAATGCTCTGTTCTCTGACTTTCTTGTCAGATCTCGTGTTTGCCACATAAGCGTGAAGGATATGCATAAATCAATAAACACTATCAATGACAAAAAAAGACTAAACAGATGAATACATTGCAGATCACATCAAGAGGCGGCTAGGGAAAGGTGGGAAGGTAAGATAAAGTAGAGAGCACATGATCATTCAGATGTTATGGAAAGTACATTAATTTTATAATGGTCATCAGCCAGTAGGACAAAACCCATAACTTATCTTCTTGGGTGATCAACATAGAAACATATTTAAATTCATGTGCAGATATCCGTTTTAAACCTCCTGATGTCCTCTGAATGGCTGCCCTTGCAAGAACCTAGAAGTAGCGATAGTGGACTTGTGCATAAAAATATCAGTTTTCAAACATTTAAAAAAAAAAAAAGACTGAAAAAATCAACAATTTCTTGGAACAAATGGGATGCAGGTTCTGATGGGTGCTTGTGGAGGGTGGGACATAATGAAGTAATGTTGGTGCCAGAAGTATCTGGTGTCCTCAACAAATGGGAATGTATGAGAGAAAAAAAGTCAATGCACATTCTGAAATAATTAATACTTAATGAATACATGAAGTTATTAAGTGTGTCCACTATGTAATTCCCCTCTGCTTCCCCTCTGCTTATAGCGTCAACAGTTATACGAGCTAGTTCTGTGACTCCGCCTTGAGCCCACTAGCCTGGTTATGCCAACCTTCTAACTTGCTGAGCCTCTTGAGAGTTGTCAAGCGTTCTGGATGACTTGTTCTTTAAGAGGTCTTATCGATCGAGAGGCTTCAGATGCTCATCAGGTAGGAACTCGAAATATTGACTGGCTGTATGTGCCTCCGTCAAGCTGCGCCACATTTTTGTTGAGTGCATTTACTTGCAAAGCGCCAGTCCTACACCAACGCACATATAACATTTCAAGCTGCAAGTTCCCCAAATAATGGTGGTTCGCTCTTTCTGCTTTTTATACTGGACAGCAACCTCTCCATCTCGCCAAAATCCCTGATGACTGTTGTTATTGCTTCAGCTAATCCAGACAACAAATAACAACTCATTTTTGTTCATTTAAGCCTCAGTAACAAGGTATAACTATCCTGTTCCAATGTTACTAGGTCTCAAAACAAAAACTGACAACGCAAGCTAAATGGTCTGGCACATTGTCTTGACTGTTGAGACTAGAATCACAGTAGCTCTTTATGTCTGATTCAATAACTAGTACCTACTGTAGAGTTTTTTCATTGGTTAGAGAAAACTATAAGTCAAAGTACGGTTTTGTGGTCTATGCTGATCAAGCACTCTTTAATTCAATTAACTCCTTCAGTATGCAAACAGTTTGTGGTTTGGTGTATATGCCTTCCCTACACTAGTTCTAAAGATTAGCTTACAAAAGTGGAGTCTTGGAGGAAAGTTTATATACGAGAAAAGTACCTAGACTTAAATCAAACATTATTTTGGCAGATACATATTGAACTGTTGAAGCTTGTGTTAACAATGTCACTTATATCATTCTTTCAGGTATAAAGGTCAACATTATGCTGGCTTTTATCTTGACTTTTGCTAGCTGCTTTACAGTTTTAAGCAATTACTATGCAGCATTTATACTGACATGAACGCTTATAGGAAATTTTAGGGGGCACTTCCGGTTTTTGAGTGCTGTTGTTGATCTTACTCTCGGCAGATTGTCATATGCCTATGCAGACTCCGTGATTCTATTCTGAAACTTCCGGTTTTTGAGTGCTGTTGTTGATCTTACTCTCGGCAGATTGTCATATACCTATGCAGACTCCGTGATTCTATTCTGAAACTTCCGGTTTTTGAGTGCTGTTGTTGATCTTACTCTCGGCAGATTGTCATATGCCTATGCAGACTCCGTGATTCTATTCTGAGTCAGCACTTTTAAGCTCAGAAGAGATTTTTCCTTACTAAGATTTACTAGTGCAGGCATTATACATTCCTGCCACAGTGACATTAGGTCATGTTAATGTTTGACCTAACTATTGTTTTATGATGACTGTTATTGTATATAGGCTAATCCTGTAAATAATATGGTCTTGGTCTCCTATGGAGTTGACCATTGCAGGCTACTTTACATAATATTCCTTCTTGTTATCCTAGTGGACTATGGCTTGTGATTATATTGCTACACTGATTTTCATAACAATCTCTAGTTTGCAGAGTTAGTTCATCTACCTGCTAGTGATTTATCCCGCATCATACTACTTACATTACTTATGATTATTATATACTACTTTAATAGCGCATATTGTTCTTATTTTATCTCCTTTTCTGCCTCTTCTTTCCTTCCCTCCCTTTCTTCTTTCTCAGTATAATTACAATTCTATATTATTCATACCTCTAGTGTTGTTTATTTGTTGCTATATGCATAAATGAATATTAATGGGTTTTGTCTCAAATTTTCTTCTTTAAAATTCAGTCATTTATTATTCTCCTATAATATTCTATTCTCCTAGTTAAAATACTTGTGGAATTCTATATGTTGGCTCTCTCTTCACATTATCTAATGAGCTTTAGCCAATGTCATAGGTTACCTACTCCCTTCATAATAAATATAAGACTACCAGAATTATCCTTACTTCTCCTAACCTCGCACTTTTAGTGGATGCTCGTGGTTGCATTGAAGTAGGGTTCTAGGATGATCAGTTTTTGGATGAGTATTTTTTTGTACATATGTACAGTACTGTTTTTATCACTTGTTTCTCTCAGGTTATTATTAATAGTGTTTATTCCTCATGTTTTGCTACTATTGCTAGTTAAAAAGCTCTGTCACTCTTGCCAATGTTATTGTACTTCTTCACTTAGGGGGTTTGGGTGGTTAAGCACCGGGTTATATCTGGAGTACTGTGCTACCTTTTTTGCTGTAAGTATATTTTTAGAGGTTGGAAGATTGATGTGGATCTCCGTCTCCTTTGTTTACCCAATTTTACATGTCATCTCCTTCCTTTATGCGTTATTGGTACTATATCCGAGAAAAATGATCAATCAAGCTTTAAGCCTCTTAATCTTTATTATTCAGTGAACATGGCTTGGTCCATTGATTCGTGGAACATAAGAGGTCTACAAAATAAAGCTAAAAAAAAGTCTGCTACTACATCTGGTGCTTAAATCACAGGCTAATATTTGTTTTTTGCAAGAAATGCATATGCACAAGGAAGATTGGGAGAAAGAAACTTACAGAAAATGGATAAGATCTATCATAACTGCGGGTGATGGCTCCAACTTAAAGGGTGTGGCCATTATAATTAAGAAAGAATTTCAGGGGGTAATCAATGATTTTAACTTGGATAAAAATGGTAGATTGTGCTATTTCACATCTAATTTCCCTAACTCTACCAAACCAGTCCTCTTTCAAAATGTTTATGGTCCATGTTCACAACAAGTCTTTATAATGGAGATTTATAACATTCTTTGTACATTCCAAAATTACCAGTTCATACTAGGTGGTGAATGGACCGCTGTCATAGATCACACCAGTAATTCTCCCTTGTACAATTTCCAAGCCTCATCAGCTCTAGGGGAACTAATGTCTGACTTCAACCTTATGGATCCTATCTCATTCAGTGATATCTTAACTAAAGAAAAAATGTACACATACTATTCAAACTGCTACAGCACTTGGTCGCGGTTGGATTTCTTCTTAATCCCTGAATCCCTGGCAAATCTTAAGATAAACTTCTATGCAGAACCTAGGTTTTTATCTGATAATGCAAGAATTTCCCTCAAGATCATATTCACATCAAAGACGCCTTTGACTCCCTTTTCCAGCAACTGGACTTTAAACAATAACTTACTGCGTAACGAAGACACAATCCAAGAAACTAATGATATCTTAGCAGACTTAAGACACCAATCTTGAGCTCTCTCAAATTCCCCTAGATATTCAATGGGCGGCCTGTAAAGCCAAATTGTGAGGATTCTTGATTAACAAGGCCTCTTTCTATAAAAAGCTTAACAAAGATAAGGAAACTAATCTGATCTTAAACCTTTCCACCTTAGAAAAGAAACCGAGATTAAGCTCAGACCCTGGGTTAGACAAATTGATCAAAAGTACTCAAAAAGAATTACTAGAACTTCATCAACAAAATTATTCTCTGCAAGAACAAAAACTTATTGCAACTTATTCTGAGTGGGCGCAAATTCCTTCCAAAACTCAAGCAAGAATAATAAAAAACAATCCGTGTTCTCCCAGAATCTCTATATTACAGTACCAAAATAAAATTTATAAATCTGACTCGGAAATAATTTAGTTGTTTCATTCTCTTTACTCAGATGTTTATGGCAGGAAGGAAGTTAACACTTCTAACTCGCACATGGTGAACTTTCTGAATACTATTAACTTCCCCTCCCTGAATGAAAATCAAAGATCCTTGTTATCCACTCCGCTGGAGCTTCAAGAGATTCAAGATGTTATTACCAACCTCAAATTAGGCAAATCCCCAGGCCCTGATGGGTTCACTACCAATTTCTTTAGAGTCTTTAATCTAAGACTTTTTTCTATTCTTTTAAAGGTGTTTAACTTCATTATAAATAATGGAATTTCTGACTTGCACTGGAATAACTCGAAAACAACCCTGATCTTAAACAAGCAAGACAAAGCTGATCCCCACAACTACAGACCCATCTCATTAATAAATGTTGATATAAAAATCATATCCTCTATTCTGGCCAAAAGACTTAAAGTTATGCCCTTTTTAATTTTCCCTGACCAGGCAGGTTTTATGAGTCATAGGCGCACCTGGGATAACACCCTAACTCTTGACTCCCTAATGCCATTTACAAAAAAAGACAAAAACCCGATCTATGCTTTAACATTAGATGCTTCCAAAGCATTTGACAGAGTAAATTAGGACTTCCTGTTCTTAACCATATCTCACTTTAGCATACCCAAAGCTTTCTCTGATATGATTAAACTACTATATAAAAATTCCTCCACCTATCTATATGTAAATAAAAGAATATCTAACCCAATTAGGATTACGAATGGAACAAGACAAGGCTGCCCATTATCCCCCTTTCTTTTTAATATTTTCATTGAACCCTTTTTCCTACATATTGCTTAGAACATTTACCACTCAATTCTCAAAGTTCTAAATACTAATATAAGGTTTTCTGATTTTGCTGACAACCTTAATTTATATTTTCAATATCCCAACACAGACCTGTGTAAAATCATAAACACTATTAATAAATTCTCTAAGGCTTCAGGTTATCAGATCAGTCATAAGAAATCACACATTTTTCCAATTAATCCTGCAAGTCATAAAACTAACTACTTTCCGGATTCTCCCTTTCAAACAAACTTACCACCTTACTTATCTTGGCATACACTTTGAGCACAATCAAGCTTCCATGTTTAAAAACAACCTACTTAGAACATGGACTAAAATATTACATGACCGCCACAGATGGGAACTCATTAATCTGTCTCTATTATCCAAAGCTGCGATAGTGAAAATGAATGTCTTGCCGAGACTCCTTTACCAATTTAATGCTTCAAATCTTATTGTGTCTAATAGTCTATTCTCTAAAATGAATAAAGAATTAGCCAAACTTATTTGGTTTCCTAACTCAGTTAGGATATCTTACTCTAAGCTAGCATACCCAAAGGTAAAGGGTGGTCTAAGTTTACCAAATCTTCACCTCTATTACATGATTATTTGTGCGAATAGAATCTTGACGATTTCAAAACTTAATTGGGAAGATTATAATTCATCCCCTTCCAGGATGAAAATATCGTACCAACACGTTGTCACCAACAAAATTAACCCGAAAGCTCTCCCTTTTCTATCCCCGACTGCTATTAGCAATTCCAATGTATCCAGCACCCTAAAACACAGGATCAGATTATTCCAAAAACTGGTAAAACCATCAATCTTGATAAAACCCGTCCTCTACTCCAACCTCTTCATTTAAATCCAAACATCAAGATCAATAATTTGATTAATATCTCTGACTTTCCTCTTATTAAGTATATTATGGTATGGGATATTTTCAAATATAAGGATAAAACTCTTTCTGATCTAGAACTAATTCTTAAAGTCAATAACAAATACAAGGTTATTCTCCAACAATTGAGAATTAATCTCATCACAATTTGCTAATCTTCCTGCCAATTGTCAGGACATCATTAGACTCTGTGAAATTATAACTACTGTCTCGAGTTCAGAGAAAATGCTCTCCAGATCTTACAACCTTTTGAACTCTATAATACATAACTTGGACTGCCTTTTCTCTAGTTATTGGGACAATCAAGGAATCCTTATTACGGAGGAACAAAAATGATCTGCTATAAAAATTACCTCAGAATTATCCCCGTTTTAAAAAACTAATTTACCCACAACTGATGATCAATAATAACTCTTATTATACGCCTTCTGTGCTCAATAGGTTTGATCCCAAAATTTCCCCTTCCTGTACTTGTTCCTTTCCAAAAGCAGACTTTCTTCATACAGTTTGGCTCTGCAAACATACCCACAAACCTTGTTGTTCCTTTAAAGTACACCTCGAGAAAATGGGGCATCACAAATCTACCCTTTCCTGGGAAACAGCCATCCTTCACATCCCCACCACTAAGTTACCCAAATTAAAACATCATGTACTAATCACTCTTTGCTCCCTTATCAAATTATATATCACTAAAAACTGGATGGATCGCACTAAACTTTGCTGGAGGGGATTCAAGGAGATGGCTTTGAAATATATTTCTGCGTAAAAGCTAATCATAAAAGGGCCTAAGAAAAAAGCCTATTTTAAAGAATTCTGGAAATGTTTGTTTGACCAAATTCTATGTGATTAATCTAGCTTGCAGCTTATTATCTCGGAATATAGTATAGTTCCCACTTCCAGTTTTACTCGGTGATCCACTGATATCCCTTATAACTCTGACTTTTCTCTTCTAACCTATACTTCTGTATGGTAGCACCTTCTTTTGTAAATATTGTATATAAATTAGTTTATAGGTTTAGGTAGTTTATATTTGTTTGCATATTTGTCCTTGTTCTGCTATCCATTCATGGATTTTTTTTGTAATGTTCTGATATTTGTGAAATAAATAAAAAGTTATTTGAGAAAAAAAAAAGTTATTAAGTGTGTCTGTTCTGTTACTGTTTTACTCTCTCATTCATTTCCTTTCAGTGAGAAACCAAATACTTCTGACACCAGAGGAGGTAAAGCAACATGTCAGTAGTGAAAAAAATGGCTACTTCTTTTTAAGTTTGTACATCTTTTCATATGGAAATGGGTATGTCTGCACAATGGCAAAACTTCATAAATTAACAAATCATTGCCTTCTCTCTAGGCTGCCAAGTCATAGCCTTGTAATGCAATCTCTAGAGGAAAGATTCTGGCTCTGATACCACATCATTAAAGTCATGCCCTCGACAGATACACAGAGAGTAAAATACTGGACCTGCTGCACCATTTCTTAAAGATGTATTTTCACATAAAATCAGTATTTTACGTGAAAATATGATCAGGTCACTCCCTATCTACGTGTGAACTGTGAAAAACGGCAGAAATGAAATGTAGGTACTGCACTTCATTTTGTGCCCTTGCACATGATCTGAAGATTATGTCAACAAAAGAAGACCAAGCTCTAGGGATCATAAACAGCTTTAGAGCATCTTGCAAAACTTGTTCAGGGAAGTCTGTCACAGCTTCACAAATATCATCAAAGGATACATTCCTGAAAGGAAAAAAAAATTCAGGGGTAGCCATTGTTCTGGTTGAATTTGCATTTGGTATGGTGGACAAATGTATATTACATTTTTTCACAACAGAATTTTATACAATCTGAATACCACTTCAGCAAAGTGACCTTGGACACTTGGAACAAAATTTCAGAGTGGAGAAAGAAAGAGAGAGAGAGAGAAGGAAAAGATGAAACTATTTTCTTACAGATTAACTTCTGTTCACAATAAAACTTAAAAAAGTTGCATATGTACATTAATACAATGCAATAGTTATTCACCCTTGCTGGAACACACAAACAAATATAGATATATTAATGGACTGATTTACGTTCATTTCTGTGACTACCTTGGGCTGAAGCAAGGGTTTGCCTGCAAAGATACGCTATCCTTGTGACAAAAAGGATTATAAGGTACAGTTGTGTACACTTACCATAAATGTAGATGTTTGCGTGTATTCACTGTTGCAGTCATCAACTGTGGGTTATCCCTGCTGTGATAGCCCTCGGCTGGCCCAAATACCAGAGTCAATGTTTTTCTGCGTCAGGTCCTCAGTGCTATAAAGGAAGGCAGCCGACATCATTACATCAGTTTTTCTTGCCCTACCTAGTCAGAGGCCCAAGCAAAAAAGGGAAGTGGTCCTGGTGGCTAAAAGCCACTGTTAGAAACTTATGTCTCTAAAGAAAGAAAATATAAGAGGGAAGGAGGGTGGGAAACCAGGACTGCAACAGTGAATACATTCAAACATCTACATTCGTGGTAAGTGCACACAACTGTAACTATGTTCTTCGTGTTTCACTGTTGCAGTCATCACCTGTGGGAGAATTCCCAAAGCTGAGAAGAGGGGTGGTAGGCTCAGTAATAGACCTAGGAATGAGTCAGCATGCCCTGCAGAATTGCAAAAGCAAACCCTGCCCTAGCCTTAGAAAGCAGAGGTAAGTGGTAATGCTTGGTAAAGGTATGGACAGAAGTCCAGGTTGCAGCTTCTAGGATGACCTTGGTGGGAACTCCTCTGAGGAATGCTGTGGAAGTGGAGGCTGCCCTAGTGGAATGGGTTTGAATAGACCTGGGGGGGGTCCCATGAAAACTATAGCAGAAATAGATACAGTGCGATATCCATTTGGAAATGGTCTGTTTGGAAATGGGCTTCCCCTGCGCCCCTGGGGCAAAGCTGACAAAAAGTTGGTCTGTTTTCCTGAAGGGTTTAGTACGGTCCAGATAGTATCTGAGCTGTCTGTGCACATCTAGTGAGTGCAGAATTCTTTCCCCCTTGTTTTGAGGGTTAGGAAAGAAGGTGGGAAGAGATATGGCCTGGTTGAGAGTTACATCAGATACCACCTTGGGCATAAAGGAGGGATTGGTCTTCAAGGAGACCCTGTCTTCATGGAAGATGATGAAGGGCTCAGTGGCCGTCAACGTCTGTAGCTCTGAAACCCTTCTGGCTGAAGGGATAGCTAGGAGAAAAGCAGTCTTCCAAGAGAGGTATCTTAGTTCTGCTGAAGCAGCTGCTTTGAAGGGAGGGAAAGTATGTTTTCCAAAACATAATTCAGGTCCCAGGTGGAGTTTGTGGCCTTCTGGGAGGTTTGATATTAGAAGCCCCTCTGAGGAATTGTTTAATCAAAGGATGTGAAAACAGGGGCTATTTTGTATCAAAATGAGCTGAAATGGCCGAGGTGTGGATTTTAAGAGAGGAGGAGAAGGAGAGGCCACTATTAAGTAGTTCCGCTAGGTAGTCCAGAATAAGAGGGATGTAAGGTTGACAGGTATTTCCCCCTCTGGACTGGCTCCAGGAGCAGAATCTTTTCCATTTTCATGCATAGGATTTTCTGGTGCTGGGCCTTCTGACCTCGGTGATGATGTCTAGGAACTGTTTGCTTAACAGGATCCCCTTGTTTCCCTTTAGAGTATAAGCCATGCTGATAGTTTGAGAGGCTGCAGGTCTGGGTGCAGCACCCCCCCCCCAGAGTTAAGAGGTCTGAGATCAGGGGAACCTGCCTGGGAGGCTGAAAGGTCAGGCTGCGCAGTAAGGGGTACCGATATTGCCTGGGCCAGTCTGGAGCAACAAGGATGGCCGTTGGCCTCTCATCTCTTACTTTGATCAGAATCTTGGGGATAAGAGGCAGAGGAGGGAATGTGTATACAAAAAAAGGTGTTCCAGGGGAAGGTCAAGGCATCCAACTTCCAGGCTAGGTGGTGGCACTCCCTTGGTACAGAATTTTTTCAGCTGATGGTTGGGATGCGAAACAAAGAGGTCCACCTCCGGCATCCCCCACACCTGAGTGATTTGCAGAAAGATTTTTCTGTGGAGCTGCCATTTGTATGGATCCACAAGGTTTCTGCTTAAGTGGTTTGCCAGGGTGTTGTTGATCCCTGGTACGTATTGTGCTATCAGATGTAGTCCCATGGACAAGGCCGTCAGCCACAGGTTCATGGCTAGCCTGCACAGTGGGTAAGGTTGGGTCCCTCCCTGTTTGTTGATGTACCACATTACTGTGGTCTTGTCTGTTTGGATACGAATCAACCCTGACTTGAGATGGGGTTTGAAGGACGTCAGAGCCTTTTGTACTGCCATCATTTCCTTCTGGTTGATGTGTAAGGGTAGGTGCTGTACATCCCAAAGTCCTTGGGTGCACCTTCCTTCTAGGTGAGCGCCTCAAACTATGTCTGAGGCATTGGTGGTAATGGTTTGCCCAGTTGGGCAGAGGGTGAAGGGAAGACCCTTGTTCTGGGAACAGGCCCCTGCCTACCAGAGAAACTCGGCCCTTATAAAGAGGATCAGAAGTAGAGAGGTCTCTAGAGGCTGAGAATGCTGACATCAAAGGTTCTTTAGGTACCACTGAAGTTTTCTCATGTGAAGCTTGGCCACAGGAATTAGAAGGATGCAGGATGCCATGTACCCTAAGGCTTGCAGGAACTTCCTCGCAGTGAGGTGACTTTTGGAAGCCAGCTGTGTAAAATAGAGAGGCAGGAAGCTCTGCTTCTCTGGGGATAGGAAGGCCATTTGGGATGCTGTATCCAGCAGAGCTCTCAAGAAAATGATCTCCCTGGAGGGAGTTTGCTTTGATTTCGTCTTGATGGTGTACCCTAAGGAGGTTAAGGAGGGTTTTGACAAAGAGGAGGTCCTTGAGGAGCTTTTCTTTGCACTCTGCCTGCATGAAGCAGTTGTCCAGGTAAGGGTAAATTGGTATATTTTTCGGTCTGCAAAAGGCTATGGCCAGAGCTAAGCATTTGGTGAATACCCTGGGAGCAGTAGATAAGCCAAAGGGTAGCGCAGAGAACTGAAAGTGTTGTGAGCCTGCTCTGAAGTGAAGGAATTTTCTGCAGGATTCCCTTATGGGGATGTGGAGGCAGGCATCTTTTAGGTCTAGGGTAACTAACCAAACATTTTTTTATCAGCATAGGTGGTAGCTGCTGCAAAGTTAGCATTTTGAATTTGGGGACCACCAGGAAGGTGTTCAGAATGGAAAGATCCAGGATGGGGCACCAAGTGCCCTCTTTTCTGGGAACAAGGAATAATTGGAGTAAAAGCCTTTGCCTGTTTGATCTGAGGGGACAGGTTCTACTGCCCCTTGGGATATGAGAGTTTGGACTTGTTTCAATGCCTCTGCTCACTGATTTGGAGGTAAGTCTGGGTACTCTCTTGGAACTGGAAGTTCGCTAAAGGAGAATTTGTATCCCCGAGAAATGACCTTTAAGACCCATTGGTCTTTTGTTACAGAAAACCACTTCTCTTTGCAGAGGGAGATTTTTCCTCCTAGTTTTTGGTGAGTGAAAAGAGGGCAGAGGGGGACAGGAAGTCATTGAGAGTTTTTGCCATGCAGGGATGACTTAGAGCTCCCTGCCGCTGGACCAGAAGCGGTCCACTGTTTGGTTCTCTGCTGTCCCTGGGATAGGAGTCTTGGTGGTCTTTCCATGCGGGGCTTACCTTGCCCTTGTCTGCTAGGTGTGGGAAAGGGCCAGTGTTTTAAGGGAAAATTCCTGTTGAACCTAGGAGGTTGTACCTGAAGAAAATCTTTTACTGTTTGCATACACTTGGCTTTGTCTTCCATCTTTTTAAGCCCCTCTTCTGCTTTTTCTCCAAACAAACAGTCCTTATCTAAAGGTGCATAAAGTAATTTAGATTTGACCTGATCAGGGAGAGGTTGTTCCTTCAACCATGCATGTCTCCTAATGACAGATCCCGACACTGCTGCCCTGCTTGAGGCTTCTAGGGCATCATATCCACAGTGTAAAGAGTGTTTAGCCACTTGACAAGTAGAGCACAGTAAATCTGCTAGCTCTTTCGAACTGGCACATTCAGAAAAGGTAGAAATATTTTGTTTTAAAAGTTCCAAAGTGCGTTGCTGATATTTTAACATGTGGAACTGACAGTTGAGTGCCCTGACAGCTAAGGTTGCAAAGGTGTACACTTTTTTACCCCATCTGTCCAGAGCTCTGGAGTCCTTGTCAGAAGGAGAAGAATTATTTGCAGAACTAGCCTTAGCTCCTTTTGGCCCCTGTGTAATAAGCTCCGGGTCTGCAGAAGGATTTCTGTACAGGTATTTCTGAGAGTTCGGTACTTTGTAGTACCTGTCAGGTTTTCTGGGAGCAGGCGGGAGGGCATCAGGAGTTAAGATGGATTCATGGAAGACATCCTCAACCACCTCTAAGATAGGGGAGATGGTCAAGGGTCTGTGCTGGGGCAGGTCTAGAAACTCTCTTCGTCTTTTCTTAGACTGAGGGAAGTCCTGGAATTCCCAGTGGAAATTTTCCCTGAGGGTGTGAAGGGTTTCCCCAAAGGAAAGATCTTCTGGTGGGGAGGCGGAAAGAATGGATTCCTCTGCATCTGAATCCTCATAAGCAGTAAGAGGATGCTGTTCCTCTTCAAAATCTGAATAATCAGACTCCTCAGAATCCTGTTCGGTCAGAATTTCTGGGGAAGGGACTCTTCTCCATTTAGAAGGTGTGGCCTAACTACCCCTGATATGGGTGATAAGATCCTCTGCCATTTTAAGCATTTGAGCTTGGGGTGGTGGAGGAGGGGTAAAATGGTGGATGTTGGTAATTTTCTTAGGAGTGGCCCTGCCTCCAGGCCTAAGAGTATCCATCGGTCTGAGACAAATGGTAGTCAGAGGAAAGGACGTCAGTTTTAGTCTAGATTCTGTAGTGCGAAAGACCTCCTTGGAAGCCGGTGCCTGAGTCGCGGCTCCGGACCCAACCAAGGCAGAGATAACCAAAGGCTCGGAAGACGAAGAAGATTTCTGCGACATACCGGAATTCAAAAGGGTCTCAATAGAGGCCCGCAAAGGTACTGAATCGGGCATCAGGGGTTGCGAAGGTACCTCACTGAATTCCGGAGAACTGACAACCTGCTTAGCGGTGGAGTCGTCAGAAGGTCTGGCCTTGTGTGGTCTGTCTCTATCTTTATCCTTATGTTTTTTCGGAAAGTCTATGGATTGTTAGTTGACGGACGCCATTTTGGAAAATGAAAATGGAAGACGAAAATACCTGGCTATGAAAAGAGCTCTACGATGAATAGTTCTCACGTTAAAGAGGGCACAGAACCGGCAAAGGGGGACGCTGTGGTCTGGGCCTAAACAAGTGACGCAGTAAAAGTAGAAGTCTCAGTGTGGTATTTGCTTTCCACAGGCGAGAATTGTTAACTTTTTCAGACATCGGTTAGTGCAAGAAAAAAGGATCCCCAACGGGGTACTTAGCATTAGACATTTTCAGCTGTAATTGAAACTCTGGAAGCGGCCTACTGGCACACTTGCGAACTGCTTCTGCTATGGGCTCCATGGCAAGAAAGACTGATATAATGACATCGGCTGCCTTCCTTTATAGCACTGACGAACTGACGTCAGCCTGCAAGTAACAGCAGCTAATGCAGAAAAACATTGACTCTGGTATTTGGGCCGGCTGAGGGCTACCACAGCAGGGATAACCCACAGGTGATGACTGCAACAGTGAAACAAAGAACATCTTGCAATTCATCTAGCTACTGGAAAAGAGAAAGAAAGAAAGAGCATCTTCCACAACAAGAATGTTAAATCTAATTTAGAAATGGGTTCAAAGGGAGTTAAAGTTAACTTTTCAGGTATAAAATACAGAATCAATTAACAGTGGCCTAATCTGGAATGTATCAAGTGCAAAGGAAGACTACAAGGTTCACATAAGAAGGAAATGCCAGTCAAATCTGATTCAGTTTTATGATTGGGACAGAAAAACCTGATGGGTAGTACTGACAGGTGTAGTCTACCTAGACTCCAACAAGGCACTCAGCAGACTGACCAAAAAACTGGGGATGGGGACAGAGCCAAGACAGAGGAAAAGCACAGCTGCATGGTAGGGCACACAGGGTTGTGGTGGGAGTGGCAATGTCTGGAATGAGAGGATTGATTAGCAGACTACCACAAAAGTTCTTCCTGGGTTCAGTGCTCTTCAGTGTGTTTCTCTTATAGGTTGGTACTAGGCTAGTGGCCCTAGGGCCTATACAAGCCTAGCCATAACAATTCCCTGGCTATTTCTTCCCACACTATTTACTTCCCTGGTCCCCTGTCTAGCAGGGCGACTGACGTGATCCCTGGGGTGAATTTCCTTTCTCCCATCCAATCATTAAGTTTCCTTTTGAAGAGGGCCAAGGAGGAGCTCTGTTTGACATGTCTTGGCAGTCTATTCCAGAGTCTGGGGAGTCTCTGGGTCAGGAACCTATTCCTCCAGCATGTTTTGTTTATTGTGATGATAAGCTCTTAGACATATCTGAACCATATATAATACACATACTGACTCAAATCCCTATCACTACACTCAGTACTCTACAGACTGCTAAGAGGTGACTTGCAAATGGCACACAAGGCATCTTCTGACCTAATAATAATGGATTTACTGTACATTAGCAAGTCAAATGGCATCAGAAATACTCGGTCCAAGGATCTAAATCTCTTCTGCAGCATCAATGGAATGGTTTGGAGCGACATGCAGATCTTGCAGAGGATACCACTGCTCTGGAACAGACTCCTCTACACAAGTAAAACAAAGCTCATCCCTATCCATATTCAAGTGCAAGTTGGATCTATAGATTGGAAACAGAAAATTTTCCCCAGCATTGTCCCCATACTACTAATGCACAGAGGCAGCTCCTAAATGCTTTATCCCATGCATGGGTCCCCTCAAATAATCTACAGTATGATCACAGTTATTGTCACAAGGGGTAATATACAATTATTGACAACAGGATCAGTAAGGCCAATTCAACACCAAATAGGACAGGTTAATTCATGCACCAAACGAGAAATTATCTGGACTTAAAATGGTCTGCAAAGGCAGCTATCCTAGTAATAGCCTATGAACCTATCAGAGGAAGTGGAGAATAGGATCAGTCTTTTTTCTAGTAACACAAAAACTGGTGCACCAATGAAGGATGTGTGTGAGGGTGGTCTAGCAAAGGATTTGGAAAGGATGAACTAATGAACAGAAAGGAGGCAGGTGAGAATCAATGCATGAGTACTTGAAACCAGTGTGTCCATTTACTCACATATGTTTTTCTGGTAATGGGTCTCATAGCAGACATGAGGCTATAGAGAGTAGCTTAAGAGGATAAGCAGTATCCCTGGCCAACTCTGGAAGTGGAGAAACCGTGTAATTAACTGGAGAAAGGGAAGGTTTGGGGAATGCCTGCAAAAAGACAGAGTCAACAGGACTATGAAGGGCATCAGATGTAGAGGCCTCTTAAGATGATGAGACCAAAGCAAAGGGAACTACAACTTCCTATTGCAATTATGAGACCCCAAAGTGAAAGAGTCCTAAAGAAACAAAAAGAAAAACTTAAAACAAGAACAGTCTAACATCTCTGTTCCCTATAGTATTCAATATTTTTTTTTCTGTTTTTGCAGGGGCAAAGCTTCCCTACACTCCCTGATGTAGAGTGCAATCCCCACAACACCCCTGAACTCAGACTGCCATACCTCAGAAAAAGGAATATTATGCGACATGGCAATCTCAGGCTTAGCATATGAAAGTACACATTTTTTGGTTATTCAGTCTCACTATTCTGGGACTCATACTAAAGAGCCTCAGAATAGCACATGGCTATGTGGAATCACACTTGTCAAAGCCAAAATGGGGCTATGAGAATGACTCTGGCCTTGGTCTGTCTGGATTTCGGACTGAACTTCAGGGCAAAAAGAAATGGGAGAAGGCAGAAAGTAGTTCTGGGGGACATTTATGGACAAAGGCATTCCTGAAATGCTCTCCAAGATGGGGGTCATAGAAGAGAAGTTGCTGCATTTGACAACTCCTGGATGCAAATGGCTGCAGCAAAACTGAAGGATCATCTTCCATGCTACTGATAAAATCAGTAAACAATTACTATGGGCAGCTACACAGAAAAATGCATCCTGAAAGCTGACAGTGAAAAAACAGGCTCATCTATTCACTGACACTGCTGATGTGGACCACACCTGCTATGCTTTCAGCACCACATTTAAGTAGAGTCATTCACAGTAGCATACAGAAGATTTAACTGCTGGTGAATGGCTCACAGGAGCACAGTGCATACTACAGAAATGCAGGATACAGAATGTCTCACATAACTGTAGTGCAGAGCAATGAATGGTGGAGGATTTTCTTGGTTGGTACCTTGATGTGATCTTGTGCCGCCAAGGATGAGAGTGCTTGAAACCACATCCTTCTCACATTTACACTCCATGTCAAGTGGCAAAGAATGAATGCATCCACATTCAGATTCCACCAGCTATGGTGAAATCAACAACGTCTAAAAATACTGGCTAAATTGGTCTTAGTTATCACCTGTTCCTGAGAAGGATTTTAACTGCAGCTGAGGGAATCCCTAAAATTATTCACCAACCTGGAATGAAAATGGATATAAAGTGGAAGCCCTGGTACATCGCCTAGTACAGGATCTTCACTGCCTTCCTGCGCATGGTGTGTAACTGTGTTCACCTGCTTGTGTACCACTTGAGACTTAGAGACAAAGTTCTGGTGGAGATCTGCGAGGATGTAATTGAGGTATCAGTATTTGCAGAGCCATCAATGTCCACATAAGCACTCTCGTCCAAAGGCATTCTAATACAACAGTGAAAATGGTAACTGACATGAGGCTCAAAAGGAGTAGAAGAATTCAGGTCTTCACCCATTTCTTCAATACTACTCATAAGGCAAGGGTAACGAGGTCCTGGATCTGCTCTCCAAGTTCGAATAACCTGCATTAAACAATATCCAACTCCATCCTGCTGAACAAAAACTTATAAGTAGGGACCAGAGAGGCTGTCTGCTAGTTTATGACCAGAAGCAGGACCTTACAGCCTCAGATGGATCCAGGCATGTCTCACTACCAGGAAATCCCTTCACAGGCCATAGGCGTTGGCTGTCCAAGTAAGGGAACACTAAGAGGCCCTTCTCCAGCAAGGCCTCAGCTAGCAAGCACCACTGTAACACTTTAGCCACATGACACTACTTTATAAGGAAAGTGGTGCCCACTTAGAGTCAATCCAATGAGATTCTTGTGAGGACCCCAGGCAATAATGTACCATAACTTATCCATCATGTCTGGAAGGACCCTATCTAGAAGTTGGAACAAGATCCCCTGATTAGTTACAATCACCATCCAAAAAATGGAATGTGACAATTGTGACAATTCAATGAATGAGATTTCACTGAGCACTATGCCTGTGAGACAGATCACTGAAAGCCACTTTTCAGTGAATATAATGTTGCCCATTTCCCCACTATAGTGTGACCAAGGAGCTTACACACATATACCTTTCCTGGGAACTCGTTGCATACTTACTCCAGGTCCAGGAATGCTCAGCTGCACTCTTGCTTCATTTCTAGATTCTTGTTCACTATCTGTCTCACTGCAAACATTGGTTCAGTTGTGCTCTATCCTGATTTGAATCTGAAATGCTCATCTCCCACATTACTTTTTACTGCTCTGCGTATTCATTTATCAATTATCCCCCCGGCACTTTCATGCAGTGTGACACAAGTTCGATACATCTATACTGCCTGCATTTGTGAATGCACCCCTTGTTCTTGTACAGTGGCACTAGGATGCATATCCTCAAGTCCTGTGGGGAATGCCTTTCTTTCCATACTGCTTGAGTATGCTCAGGAGCTATTTCTTTCCTAGCTGAGCCAGCACCTTAAACATATCTGCTGTGACCTCATCTGCCGGCTGTCCTCCCCAGTTTCATTATCCTTATTGCTAGTCTAACTTATTCTATGGTAGGCTCCTTTTCCTCCTTCTTTATAGTTGTGTTTGGGGCAGTTCAGCTTCTGTGGGGCTTTAAACACAGAAAATGGTCAAGGGGAAAAACAAAATAATAAAAAACAAAATCCACTGACGGTACGAGCCAGTCAACAAGAAACCACCACAAATTGAAACTAGTGTAACAATGGCTTTATTCACTGTTTTCATCCGCCAAGTATTAGACTCATCAGAAATTCTAATGCTTGGTGGATGAAAGCAGTGAATAAAAACGTCTTTATGCTAGTTTGAATCTGTGGTAGTTTCTTGCTGGCTGACTCGTACTTTCAGTGGATTATGGTTTTTATTTTTTCTGTCGGCTTTCTTGATTCAAAAGCTGCTAGCTGTTGGAAGTAATCCTTCCATCTTCATTTGATATCTAGATGACTGGTGGGTAGTTTGTTGCTGGCATCCCTTACGAATGGTGCTTGAGAACTGTCTTCTGTAGCTTTCTGTCTTTGCATTGCATCCAGATAGAGCAGAGTCTCTTTGTGCCATCTGTGATGCCCCAATACTGGCCCAGTAATCAAGGAGCCTCAATCCTCAGCACTGGCAACAGCGGGGGGACGTACACACTGGGAGGATGACAAGTATACACACAGACCTGGGGAAGGCTGGCACAGGTTTACTAGCTATGCCCCTTTTTGCCCAGACTATAAGGTAGTTCCACCTGCCACCAGCCAACTCTTTATCAGCTACTTAAGACCCTTAACAAAGGGTGCCCAATCCTAATGTGTAATGTTACTAATAATCCAAATGGTAGTCTGACCAAGACTTGCATGGCTATTTAGGAGTGGCATGGACAGTGTCAGCAAATACGTATGCAAGTACAATAACACCTTAAATATGTCTCACAAATATCAGCCACAAAGATAGATTTAAATATATTTAATAATAAATAATAACTGAACAATACTCAATAAATCAACACCGTAACTTCAGAGTTCAAAATCACAGGAAATATTTTAAAACAACATTGCAGGACAGTCTCAAATAAATACAGACAACATCTAAACTAATCTTTGCTATATTCCTATCTATATCTAAAAGAGCTACTATGCCCTAAATCTTACTTACAGCAAGCCAAACACAGATGGTGATGATGACTGGATGTTCTTGCTGGGTCCAAGACAAAATACAAAATGCACAGTCTCTCTGAGCAAGTTCTTAAATAATATCAAATATTACTGCTGGGTTAACTTGGACAACATCACTTTTTGTCACCTGACTTCAGTTCCCAAGCTAAAACAGAAACTAACAGAATTTAACATCTGTGTGAAAAATGCATATCTCTCAGATGTTTGCAGTTCGGTTACCTATTGTATTCTCAAAAGCCAACAATGTCAAATCGGACATTGTTGACACGAGAATAATGAAAGTACAGAACGTCGAACGGGTAAACGGAAATCCCCTACACCCTTTAGATTTTCTTTTTTTTTTTTTTATTTATTTTTTATGAACATTCGAAATTTTAATGGTTCGATCATTAAAGGTTGACTTTTAGTGATTTGAACCATTAAACTTTCGATGTTCTAATACAGACCCCCCTGATCTTGGATGTTGCAAAGCAATAACACACCTTTACATTTTAAACTTAGTAATTACTTCTCTTTCAAGACAATAGAAAAACTTCTAGCTCTAGACATTGCGCCTGCTACACAGAAACTGAGAGAGAACTTTTATAGCACAATCTTAAAGCAATTTAATTTCAACTTATTTTCTTGAAGTTTTGCAAGTTAAGCCCTTTATGTCCTAATTTCTACTGTTAAAACATACATTTGCACAGATATATAGTTCATATGCATTTCTGTTCTAAGTCAGCAGGGCATGCTGTGGTTACATTTTAGCTCAGTACATAACATACAGTTCTGCATAAATCATACCAATATTCACAAAATACAGAATTATTTAAAAAATTCCAGATAGCTGGGCTGGCAAGATTTCCCTATATCACACCATCTATTGAGTCACTTTCCAGATGCTGGCAGTGTGCTACTGATGCCTTGTCCTTTGCTACTAAAACTGCTCTCTGAGCCTCTTTATTAGCCAACCAGTATTCCTTCTTAGCCTGATACATTTTCTCTCCCCCACTTTTTTCCTGAACTCCTCCTTTCTAACTTTCTGGACTTCTCCATTCCACCACCGGCTTTCCTTATGCACTGTACTTCCATAATTGGTTCAGCCACATATTTGCTCTTTGATCCCACTGCCCTTTCCTTACTAGGAAGTCTACTTGAGCTGCATGTTGGCCACTCTTGAATATGATCTTGTGACACATTCTTGCTGAAACATGTGCTGGCAACCCTCAAGCCATTTGTCAAACAGAAGTCCAGAATGGCTTCTCCTTTATTCCGGTTTCCCCTTCCATGTGGATTCAAGAATTCCTCATATTCTGTTATGTATGTCCTGATATGAGGATTCTGGTCCCACATTATCAACACCAACTCATGTTGCCCTGCTTTATCTAGCAGGTTTTACAACTGCTGCCTAAATGTATTCTTTTCCTTGTTATTGCAACCCTGCGGTGGGGCATACATTGAGATTATGAAGATGCCCTATCCTTACACTGAAGTATGACTGCCATGAGTCTATTACCAATTCTGACGATGTCCCTCACTGTTTTCAGGAGACTCTCCCTCACCATAATTTCTACACCATTTCTAGTCTGTCCTCCCCATGAGTAGTAGAGTCTAGATCCCAAACCAAGCTGGCTTTGCTATACTGCCCTTCCACCTTGTCTATTGGATACAGAGGATATCCAGTCTCCACTTTATCATCATGTCATCCATTTCCAAATATCCTGTCAGCAAGCCTATACTAAATGTAGCAATCCTTAGTGTACTTTTGGAAGGTTGATTGGTTTTAATGTCCAGCCTTTTCCTCAGATGGGAGCAAATGGATCATATCCCACATAAATCAGCCAGGGCAAATCAACACCAGCTAGCCAGTACCTTACTGACCCAGGGCTGCTGAGCTTTATTGATGGGCACACATTAAGAGAGGGACACAGACCGATGCCATCATTAGCATAGGTCCCTGGCATAAGTCAGAGAAAGCTGGGCCCCCAACCCATTTATCACAGGCAAATACATATGTCCATTTTTTGGCAACATTAGTCAACATGACCAGATCACATACAACCCAATTTTTAAAATGAAGAGTGGCTAGTCCTAACATGATATGCAGTCTGTGGTCTGCGATCTACTATCTAGAGGATACTGTGAACTATAGTCGATGCCTAAGCTACATGTACATTACATATGCTTCTGTACTTCACTGTTTTTATGTATTTGCTGCATCACCCTTAGGAGCCCAGGCCATGGCTGAAAAGGGCCCCAAAGATAGTCCACCTACCCAACTAAAAACTAAATATAAATACAATAAAAACAGAAAAAAAATAAAATGTACCACTACAGTTCTAAAGGTGAGGCTGTAATTTTCTTGACTCGTCAGTACACTAGCAAGATGACATTCATCTAAACATCTTCAGTACTAAAGTAAAACTGTAGATATGCTGTCATGTTTGCTTAAAATCAAATGAATTATTCAACAGTCATGGATATATTGTGTACACAAAAGACTCAAAAATGAATAAAGGGTAAAATAAAAAATGTTAAGCAGTGTGGATTTACAGAATGATGAAAAAAATGACTCGAAATGAAAAAAATGTGTATGTGGCACTATGTAAACAATTTGATGAAGACCAGAAGAGGGACTGTAAAACTGAAAGCAGAAGGATGGACAGGTGAAGATTATGAACAAATACTTGTACTTTGCAGTTCCAAATGAAGAAAACCACAGAAAGGTAACACACTTTGGAAAATAAAAGAAAGAACAATTACATAGTGTTTGTACAGGGAAATGCTAATAGTGTGTGTTACAATGAGGGCAGAGAGAAGGAACTTTACAGTATGCATGCAATGTACCAAATTAGCCACAAGGACATGTTAATTATCACCTAGAAAACATGCAAATATGCAAATATATATAGTTCTAATACAGAGATGAAATAGCTCGGAGGACTGGAAGGAAACAAAGCCATAGTACAAAAGAGAAACAGGAAGGAAGCAAGCAATACCTGGCCAGTTTGCACAACAAACTTGGATCATGTAATAAAATTTGCATTTCAGTAAGCCATGATCCAGTGAAGTCATTAAAATGTATGGGGTTCGATTAACAACTTTTAATGTGGGGATGGAAGTCTTTCACAATCCTTATGCAAGGGGCTTTGTCTCCTGTAACCCCTAAACAAGTACAACTAGCTCTAAAGTCACAAAAACTCAGAGATAAATGATTTAAATCTTTGATAGTGTGTATAGGAGGATGAAGCCCTGGCAATAACACAGGAGGCTCAAGTTCACCTGGCGTCATTGGATGGACCAAGCAGGCGAGGATAACCTTGAGTAGTTGACGCTCGTCCCATCACATTATCACTGCCTATTGGAGACTGACTGCTCTCTGCTGGAAGATGCCAGGCAAGCTTGCATCACTGAGCCATGGAGTTGACATGTAGGAACATGTGCCCCTAATCTCTGACCAAACAGTTATTGTGAATTCATTAGCACCTACATGGGGGTATTAGGTGGGGGCCTTGTCAGGACCAGCATATGGAATGCTCTCTAATGCCCAACTCTTATCTCACAGGGAGAAAGATGGGCAGGCAGATCTTCCTCAGAGAGGAGCAGATGGGTCATATGGCTGTCTGCTAGTACAGGGACAGGCTTCCTCTCATCCTTGGAGTATTGAATATGCTGACAGGGCATATGAAGGAGGACCACTGTCAGCTCCTGAGGAAGGCAGGGAGATTAAAAAAAACTTTTGATACCAGCCAGCTCAATTAAACGAGCTTGTTGGATTATAGGTCAATGAAAGATGAGTTACCCAAGTAAATAACCTGCATAACACTGGAATCACTGCTATAGAATGGACTGCAAAGTATCTTGAACATAAAAGGCTGCAAGCCACAGACAAGCATGGTTTCTAAAAGGAAGAGAATACAAAAAATAAACATGGAACATTTCCAAATTTGGTGATAAACGTATCTGGTTGAAGAAACTGTAGCATCTTACCCATGAAGAGAAAGGCTTTTAACACCAAAATACTTATATAAGTCAGTCCTACAACAGAATACAAACAAGAGACAACTTACACTCGTAATATAACCACAGAAGGATTTAATAGTATGTTTCAGCAGCTGGTTCAGGGGCAAGCCTGCATCGTGTTTAGAAATTACACTACACATGAGTTGGAAAGGAAGGAAAGCTTACTTTTTGTTTTAGAGAACAAAAAGCAAACAATTAGAACAAGAGGATAAATGAGAAAGTTAAAGAAGTAGATTTTGTGTGCATCATTTTACAGACTTTCACACTAATCTCAGAGGTACTCTATATAGGATGGCAAAGTAGAGCAGGGAGGCATGAGAGAAAGGTAATAAAGGAGGCAGAAACAGGTTTAGTTTCATCCAACCTTGTTTTATGCAGACTGTTCTGATGGACTGCCACTCCTGGGCCTACTTCCTGTTACAGGTGGAATTCATAAGAATACCTTGCAATGTTTTAAGAGAGCAAAATGGCAGCATTTTAAACTCTACCATATTCTTATCATGAACTCAAATACTAGTTCTAATGGAAATGACAAAGAATCATACTTAAGTATTTGAAAATCCATTTTCACAGTAGTTTCACTCGTGCAACTGGATACCTATGAACAGACAACAGTTTGGCACTAGATAACTCCAACCGTCAGTCTCCATGAGATAAATTGTACATGTTACTCTGAATCCTAAATGCCTTTCAAGGCCTAGAAGAAGCTTCTGGTACCTTTCCATTATACAAAAAAATGGTTAATAAATTTCTTCATGTGTCAAGTCTCAAGTCCCATCCTGTTCTAATATGGAATAAGCTTGGTTAAAATGTAAGCAGGGTGAAGGGGACACAAACTTCTAAGATCTGAGAACAGCCTAATACTTTTTCGTAAGTTTCTCAAAAACACATTAGACAGTCGCAGCAATGCCACTGCTTTGATAATTATATGTAAAAACCTTGCCATCTATTAACCAATTGCTTTACCAAAAATTAACTCCTGTAAGCTTTACACTGTTTCACTTCTTCAACTATCATCGCCATCTTACTTCCTCTTCCCCTCATTTCCTTGCTCCCCTCTTCTCATTTTTACACTTAACACCACTACTCCCATCTCATTTTTACCTCCTTCACACCCCCACCTGTTGCTTAATGTCTGAATCCCTTCACAACACTACACTATGCTAAACTTCTAAACCCCCTATTTTCACGCTACCGCCTAGTCCCCATGTAATACTCCAACTAGCTACACTAAATATACATCCCCATCACAGTACATTACTTAATCCTTTTTACTTCCTCCATGCTAATGGGATGTATTACTCACCTATCTACCATATGACTCACTGCACTTTTATGTTCTGGTTCTACTTTCTTTGCATCCTCTTTTTGTATTTTATATCCTGTTGTACCTTGCAGTTACTCAAAGGGGACAGTATTTGTACTGATCCTTTGATGTCTGTGTTGGTATGTTAGCTACTCTTATAAGATTTCTAGACATCTGTTGTGCATTTTGTTTTCATTCGCAGCTATTGTTGTTTCTTACTATAAATGTCTGTACTGTCTGGGTGATTACTGAAAAGTGCCTTTGGACCAGTGTACTAACCCAGTTTACAAATGTAGGTAAATAAATAAAGTCTTCAGTTTGACAGTTAAATTCAGCTCAGGCCATGAGACTCAGAGTCCTGACAACTGGCTCTGGCTTAAACTATGCCACAGAAGAAAATGGAGACTGCAGTGGTACAAATTTCCAAGAAAGCACTGTTCAGGCACGGGATACCTTGGAATTCCTTCTTAGTAACCAATTCAAGCAGAATGTCAGCTCAGGCCAGAAATTCCATTCCAAGGCAGAGCCTTTCTGTTTTCTACCTGTAATTAGCTGGATCCACTACAAAGGGAATTCATCTTCTCTGTGGGCTAAATGAAGTAAAATGTTCTTCTTTCGGCTTTTCCCGGTTAGGGGTCACCACAGCGGAACTCTGGTCTGCTAATGATTGGCAGTAGATTTTTACGGTGCTGAGGTGCCAGCCCAACGCCCAACCTTCAACGAAGACACGACCATTTACGCATGTCTTTCGAACGCCACTGGACTGCGGGGAGGACATGCAGACTCCACACAGAAGGCGCTCCAGCCGAGAATCGAACGGGAAAATCTCTTGCTGTGAGGCGACAACGCTACTGCTGCATCACCGCGGCTTACGGGCTAAATGCAGCAAAATATGCTCCTTAAATTTAAGTACAAAAATACATAAACTGCTTGGGATTACACTTTTGCTTTACTAACAGCAAGCAGGTTAACTGACCATATCAATTTAATGAGTTGAAACCTGGTAGAGATAAACTGACATGCATCTCAAAGGAATAACGCAGAACAACAGACGAAAACAATGTGATCATCCATTCATTGTCCAATAACTTGCTTTTCCTTTATTGGGTTGTGAGGACACTGTAATCTATCCTGGCAGTCAATGTGTAAATGATTGAGACCCATTCTGGATAGTCTACTCAACTACTACAAAACATGTACTCTTAATCAAGCAAACTCTAAAAAAGGGGAACCCTCTGATTACAATGGAATAGGAGATATTCTTGTTATGGAACCAACCCCAGAATGCCCACCAGAACTACATATTTGTGATACAACAGTATGGAACATTTACCTCAAAGGCAGGAGAAGTTATACCGTTATCACTATATCATCCTTTGCCCTATTAGAAGATAACAATCTTGCAAAATGGGAAACCACTATATCTTACCAAAAAAGAAACACTTATTACTGAATACAAAAGTATTGCATTAGTTCAATCTATGCCCCATAACCTTGATTAAGAAACTGTTGCCTTTTATCCATAAATCATCAAGAATGGTAAAAAAGCACTCAGACAAGCATAGGCATTGGTTGCATATCAGGCTAGAACACATGGGCAGAAAATGTCCATACAGGATAGCCGAATAGACTTATTTCACACACTGCTCGTTTAGTTACATCAGCAGGTTGTGAGGTATTTCAAGTTGACTTTGACAATGAAATGGCTCACGCTTTTGAAATGAACCTATGTGGACTAAATACCTATAAAGATTAAGTGTCTACTGATTTCATCCATTTCTTTGCAGTGCCATGACAGATCAGTAATTGGTAGATTAGAGATGGGAGCAGTTTAAAATGCTACTGCTGCACTGTCATTCAGAGGTGTAATGCAGCAGACAGGTACCAGAATACTTTAGTCAGTTTACTGTTAAGCGCAGGCTCACAGTTTGATGGACTTTATCAGTCTAATAACTTTGGATGGCTTTAAGAGACTAAACTGAAAAATATTGGGAGGGTGGCCTAATGGTTAAGGTGTTTGCCTTGCAAACACAAGGTGCAGGATTTGAGTCTCACAAGGGATAATCAGCTAGGCTTAAAATGGCTCGCAAGGGCAGTTAGCTTAGTACTAATCTATGAACCTATGAATCAGACAGGACTACCAAGGAACACTGACAGGAATGCTGCAGATAAACTTACCTAAGGAAAAGTAACACTTCTCTGTAGTATTAATAAAATCTCAGTCTAAAATAATCTGCTCAGCTATAAAACCTCAAGGGAAAAACAGCCGAGGCAGCTGAACTGAGGAGGACTGAACAAAGTTAAACCTGCAGCAGGCACAAGTAGCTCACACCCAACAAATCTGGTGAATGATGCAATCGTACAAAGAGAAACTAATCATGGATTACCAAAGCACTTTTAATTCCCCTCCACATTTTCTTGCCTTGGAGCTACAGTACAATAAACAGCAAGTGACCGATTCTGATGCACAGATGTTACAAAGGACAACACTCGAGTACAAATGTGAAATGACTTAATTGTATCAGAAACATATATGTTGCAATATATTTCTATTTTAAAATGATTTTTTTCGTTGTTTAATTTCTCTGTTAACGGTTTTTAATACCATGATAGGAATGGACTCCATTCCTAAATCATGGCATAATTAACAGTTCAAAGAAACAGTTTTGCTTTACTCTTTCGTGTTTGCCAAAAGTGCTATAAGCATTCTGTAGTATGTTCTATAAAACTGTACTTTTGTTTTAAAATATGAAAACATACTCGCACAAGAATCTGCAGTAAAATAGGCTGGAGGTTCTGAAGGAAACCTGCTTATTAGAAACCTCTTGAGGTTTTAAAAATGTCCAAGCATCTAGACAGATTTTGGCTGTAATCATTTGAATCAGTTCTCATGATTAAACATGTATGAGAGGATGCCAGATGGACACTCACAAGTGCAAGCTTTCTGAAAGAACGTTAATTAATAATCACAGAAACTATGCATTTTCTATTAGGGCTCTTGGGAACACACTTATGAAATTAAGAAGAGAATACAGCCTGGCTTTTACATTTTAAATGATATAATGAAGAAGCCTTCTATGTATCATGTAAATGCTTTCAAATTAGTTTCAGACCAACAAATGATACTATGCAATTCCTTTAGAAGTACTAAATGCTTTCTGTGATGCAATTCTCATACCATGATGAAACAAAGCAATTTATAACCTATTGAATTAAATTCAGATGATTTGTATCCTGGATGCTAGCACTGCCAGTCAAGTCAGACAGCTCCTACCAGTAAAGACTTCTGAAATACAGTCCTTTGCAGGAATAGAAAGCTGACTCTGCCAAAGAAAAGATTCTTCAAGACTTTGATGCATGTCACAGATCTCTCTCTCTCTCTCTCTTTTTTTTTTTTAATAAATAGGGACTATATGAGGATGTACCAACAAATAAGCCCAGTAGATCATGCTGCAGGTCGTATCTAGAGTGTATCGTACTAAAAGTGTTACTCTAGGGAAAGAAAAGTGCATTTAGTATGGGTACCAAAGACAGCAAAGCTCCTTACCTTTCATATTGTTTAGTTTTCAACTTCTCTCTTATAACAGGATTAACTAAATCAATTTACTGAAAAGGATATTACTAACATTTTTGAGACAGAAATACTTTTTAGAATCTTTCTAACTCAGAACATTTTTTGATTATAACTCATTTACATCAGAAAATTATATAGAAGCAAAGTATTAACATTCATGCAACGGGAAGGTTTTACCTTCCAGTAAAGTGCAAGGCACTCCAAAGCAGGAGGTAAAACCCTGTCTCTCACATCAGTGGGTTTGGCAGATGCATTGAAATATGTATTAGTGCAGCTACCAAAATGATTTTAAAATATGACTTCTGAGTAGTGAAACAGAAAAGGTCAAGGCACTGCTTCTGTCATGCAGTCTGCAAGCAAACAAATATGATCACACAACTCAATACCCAACTTTCTTCCCTAGCACACCACTCCTGTGCAAGGCTTTAGTTACTGCTGTGAAGCAGAGACCACCAACACCTATACTTGGCCTATTTGCTGTGAATGTATCAACAATTCCACTGGTACGTGCATGAGAAATACATTGCTAAGCTGTCCTGCCAACGTGCATCAGAACATACAGATGAAACTGCAACTGAGTTTGAATTACAGAAAGGCAGCATTTTACAAAGGTAAAATATTTATTTCTGAAATAATGTCAGTGTGTAATACAACACAGCACAATACAATAAAATACACTGTGGCAGGGTTGTGTGCAATCCATGTTTTTATTCCTAGTGAAGGGCTGATTGATGTGTGGTTATGAAAATCTCTCTGCATTGACTAAAACAAATTATCCCTCCCTGTCATGGCATATTGCTTAAACAAACATGTCAGATGGTTCAAAAATAAATGTATAAACAAACAAGTAATCTACAATCGACAACATTTGAAGCTTCACTACAAAACAACTGCACCTGTACAAACTTTGGCAGAACAACATCCAGCATTCACCTTTAACAACTTATCTTCTGAAAATGAATCCTTGCAAACAAACAAGTCCTGATAACCTTGATATAACAAAGAAAATCTGACTGCAAACAAACATTGCTAATAGTAGTAGTGGCAATTATTCTAAATTAAAAGTGTCAGAAAATATTGTTCCACAGTGAACAGACACTAACAAAAATAAATACTTTTACGTAAGCACTAAACGAGTGGTATCCTGAAGGGAACAAGTGGAAACAGTGGAAGCAATTTATATTTCTTCTTATAATGTGCAAAATGCACACACAGTCAAAAAGTAACAGCCTTGTAAAAAGTCAGCTGCACTAGGGTCATGTGTATCGTCATATACAATTACTCTGCAAATCACTGTACCAGTGTAGCAAAGGGCTAATCAACTGGTCACCTGTGAGTCATTTTAAATTGGCTTTTCACAACTGCATTTTTTGAGCCATAACAAGTTTTCTGCATTGTCAAAGATGCATGATTATAAATCACATTTTTTTTAGGAATTAATTTATGGGTACATAGGTTGTTACTGCCCTAATGACCACTACGGTCCTTACAAGTCTAGCTGTACACCTCAACCCACTTGGGTTCTGAGTATCATGGGAATCTATACAAGGGTGGGCATGTTAGTAGGGAGTATGTGTTTTATTTAATTAATTTTATTATATTTGTCATGGAATGATTGACTGGATAATTAATTAATTAATGTAAGTGGGTGTCTTGTTGTAAACTGTATACATTTTAGGAGTAGGGGAATATATATCAGTTCTGAAGAAGTTCCTGTTAAATGTTATTGGAACAAAAGCGCATAACTGGTTGTTAATAAACGATTCATTTTTCTATGCTGTTTTTTTTTTTTTTTTGTTTTAGTTCTTTAGTAGGGAGGTTAACTAAGGATTTGTACGGGGGTTGTTAGTTAGGATAACACTTTTCTTATTGATGGCTTGTGTCCATAAAATTCACAGGGGCCATACAGGGGGTAAATTTATGATTTCCTATCCAGTTGTTAAGGTTTTGTTTGAATAGGGTCAGGGAAGAACGGTTTTACATGGAAGGAGAGCCTATCCCATAGTGCAGGAATTCTTTGGGACCTATATCTATCCCTCCAGTACATTCTGTTTACATCACAAGTAAAATTCAGATCCCTGGATCTAGTGTTTCTGGTGCTGTTTGTTTGGCACATGTGCAACTTATCCATCAAATCTGGGTCTGCAGAAGCCCTTTAAGCAAAGAAAATATTCCCTCTCAGCAGTGTGTAGGAGACTGAATACCGAGACAGTATTCACTGTAGGACAGGGTATTCATGCTCTGAATTTTCCTAGTGAGAAACCTTTGTGGATGTTCCAATTGTTGCAAGTGTTTGATCAGCTACATGCCAAAGGGGGCAATACATTTAATGACAGGTCTGATAAGGGTCATGCAGAATGGCACTAGAACCTTGGCCCTAGATGCCATACACTTACCTAAAAGCTGGGTGACACAATTACTTTATTTACTATCTTAGCTATGTATTTGTCAAAGGCCAGATTGCTGTCTGCATATGTTCCCAAATCCCTTATTACTGGCTCAACCCTTAGGGATGTTTATTGATGGAGTAATTAACTTGGGTTGACAGTTTCCCAAAGGGCATTATAATGCATTTTTTGGCATTGAGTTTTAGGCCATAGCTTTGGCACCAGTTTCAATTATTTTATTAAATCCCTTAAAAACAGTTAAAGTGAGCACACAATAAAAAGGAGATATTATTTTTTGCATCTTGGCAAAGCCTCTATGTTAATATGTTTTAATTCTTTGGTCTTACATAAATTATACAAAATGTTTCCATTTGACCGGATTCTTTGTTCTCCTTTTTATTGTGTGCTCACTTTAATTGTTTTTAAGGGATTTAATAAAATAATTTGAATAATTAATATATTAGCATATAATTAAGTAATTTGGAGGTTCTATAAGAAGTGGCTGTACTGGTGTGGATTTTTATTCCTGCTGAAGGCTAGGAAGCACCAATAAATTTGTTACATCTGTTTATCGGAGTTCGTGTGGATTGTGTTCTGGCTCTACCTTTCAGTCCTGTTGGTTTCTTTTTCATTTATTTTTTGTTTTTTAATTCAAGGACTCAGCTTTGTGATCCGAGGTGCTGCAACATAAATGTTCAGCTATGTGCTCTCTCTAACTTGATCTTAATGTGAACAATTACTAACTGCTAACCTTTTTTACCCTCATTACTAAAACCCTTCTACTTTTTAACTAGAGCTTCCACTTCATTCGATTAACCTCTTACCTCCTATAAAGCCTCTTACTAAACCCTCCTACTAAAAAAAAAAAAAAAAAAAAAAAAAACTTATTATTCCTTTTTTCACTGAGATTTTCACCTTGTTTAACTGTAGGTAAAACATATTTAGTATTAATAATACATGTTTTATATGTTTTCATGATTATTTTTTTTTCGTGAAACAGTGAAGTTATTTATATACGTTTTCTCATGTTATGTTCAGGTGAACTTGCACATCAGTACTCGACATTCCTTTTGGTTTTTTTTTGGTTTTTTTTTGCTAATCAGTATCTGTTTGGTTTGTCTGATGCCTGTACACAAAAGAACTGCCCTTGATTATGTTGTACCACAAAGGTTGAACTTATTGCATGGCTGTGTTGTTCTACTGCACCTTTCAAGCCTCCTCTAAAAATGGACATCACTCAGTAGTGCTATCCCACTTAACAAAAATAATAAGTAAATAAGCAAACACTGTCACTATATATGCTGCATTATAGCCTTACGGACCTAGAGAACATGAAGTCCAGTCCTAGGGACACAAACCAGAACAAGCGGGTCTGTGAGGAAAGTGTTAATCCTCACCTAGCAATGGCCAGCCACTCAAGGAGAGGTAAAGGAACAGAATACTATGGCCCTGAACTTAGACTCAAACATGTCTTGAGGACTAAAGGTCCTCCACCTCACTCAGTGGGTGAATGCAATTGCGGCAGCACTTTAGGTCATTTCCTCAACACTGGGTGGCAAAGAATTACTCTTTTATTGACCTTGAGCCCACAAATAAGTGGAGAGCTACATGAATATCTTTCATTATAGAATAGCAACTATACAAGCAAGGAAAGGAAGCAATAGTAGGTGTGGTGGACTTTGAAGAACAGCCAGGCCTGAACATAGACCTGGACTCCAGGTCTTTTACTTACTGCATTTCACAGAGCTGCCAGAAATAGTTTTATCTGTCCAGTTCTTATACAAGGCTCATTTTACTACTGCTAATGGCTTGGCATTAAGGAATGCCTCAAGCTTTCCTTTCATTGCCAGTGGTCAAAGAGTTGAAACTTTGAACTTGTGACAGCTGTCAAAGTCATGCTCTGGCCCCAGCCAAAAAGGCAGCTACTCTGGTGTCTTTTGACTTGTAACCAGAGCATTAAAAAAGATTCAGTTGAACGGCTTAAGCTTTGTAGATGCTGAAAATAGAACTTTCCAATGATATACACTTGGACAAGATGTGAAATGCATAAGCAGTTAGAAAGAATCGCTGATTGTGGACGGATGCATACTCTTTAATCCACTGCAGGGCTACCATGCATGGACATTAGTGCACACCCAGAATAGGAATTCATGATGGTAAGACCTGCATGAAAGAGATACAGTAGTGAGGTACCCAAATGTACTTGCTGTAAGGCCACTTGACGCTAAATCCAAGACCCCCCCACTTACGCAAATTAATTGGGGTGCTACGGCAGCATTACTGTACAACTAAGAAATCATTGTGCTCTTGAATGCAAACTCTGTTTTGATCCTTGTCTCTGTGACAAACACCTGTAGGTTGCTGGAATCCACAAAGGTGAGCAGTGATAAGTACTGTGTGTGCCACGTGCCATCTTTAGTTCTTCATTTAATTACAGTCTATAACGTGCATAACTTCTTTCAAAGGGTTTCAGTGATAAGAAAGCATTAATATGTGATATCCAAATGATGCAAGCCACCTTTGAAAATAATTAGATGCCAAATCTGTCACTATTTGGATGAAGTTTCTAATAAAGCAAGGTGCAACCTAGGTCACTCAGTGGTCAGGAAATGTTTACAATGCTGAAGTTGACAAATTTACTGGGAGGGATAAAAAAACTGTCATTTGTTAACAAGGGTTGGCAATTTTCTGCAAACTAATGCAACAAAGTACCTTAAGTGAAACTTTGCTCTAAGAATGCTCTTCCACAAGTTTCTGACACATACTGCTGGTTGATAAAAAAAATCCAGTATTCATAGTTTCAGGCATCTATTTAAGCTTGGTCACAGACTCTCTTAAAAAGTCAGCTGCTTATAACAACATACAGTAACCAGAAAAAAATCCTGGAACTGTTAGAAAGCAAAGCCACTGACAAAAGAACATGTTTATTACATATTGCTGCTCTGAATCTGGTTTTATTTCTGGCCAGACAGTGTTAATAGCCTTCCTCTGGCATTTTAGGATTTAAAACCAATATAACTAGTTTAGACTGAGTAGACACGTTGTCAGTTATTCTTCTAGATAGGAAGCAGTTATTCTCTTTTTCTGTTATAGCATATTAATTAATTAATTAATTAATTAATTAGTAATTATGTTCCCCAGAACCAATTTCAATTTCCAAGTAAAGGATTCAGAACAATCAAAAAAGTCCATCAATCTTCTGCAGTTATTCCCAGGGGACTTTTGAAAGAAGACCTTATCAATGCAGCATTACAACAAATGTCTGCTAAATTGTTTGGCATTTGCATTTAGGACAGTATTTTATTTACAAAAAAATGATGAAAAAGAATGTTTTCAATTATAGTGGCTAATAATGCTGACTGAGACACAACTTAAAGTTCTTTAACCATTGGTAAATTATTTAACATAGATTACATCAGTACATTTGGGTAGATTAACTCTGTTTTTAGATGTTTTATGAACTAAATGTAAGAATGGCATATAAAAAGCAACCAAGCCATCAGTAAAAATGTATGTGCCACATAAAACAGTTGCATTTAAATGCACTGTTTTAATTACATGTGCTATGCATGTTTAAAGCTCCCTTATTTTTGCCTCATTCTAAACCTTTGGTACCATAAGCGACACTTTAGTTTACTTAAAATGACTGCTTAAGGAATATTCTGCTAATATGTTTGAGAGAGAAATCTGCTAAGCAAAAGAAATTAACATACACTTCCTTGGTCAACTACAACATAGTTATAGTGGGGAGGGGCCTGAGCACATTTTTGCTAGCTCCAAACGCTGATGTCAAGCCCTGAAATTGATTTCAGATTTATTACTGTTCAACGCTACGCCAGTTTCTCTCATGCTCAATAACTGCTGTTTTTTGAAGGACGATCTTCCTAGCTTTTGTTTCACTGAATGATGCCTTAGAAATATTTATAAACATTGGAACAAAGTAGTTATTTTAATATTAATAACTGACCTGCATCACTGTTGTTTTTCTCATATACCCATAACTACGTCAAAGGGTGGAGGGGTGTTGCCTGAATGACCTAAATATCAACATCAAAAATACGTTTGCAAAAATACCTAATGTTCAAAATGTCATCAATCAAAAAAACTAAACACAAAATACTGACAATTAAAAATACCCAAACACAAAATACTGACAAAACCTAACCACATCACAACTCAATGTTTCTGAAAGGGGAGAAACAAGCCCCCTTGCACCCCCACAGACCCCCTGCTAATTACATATACCAATTCAGAGATAACACAACAGTGGGGAAAGGACATGTACCCTTACCCTGGTTTAACTTCAATTTTGTCAATATTGTGTGTTTAGGTATATTTGACAGTCGGGATTTAGTGTTTAGGCATTTTTAACTGTCAGTATTTTGAACATTAGGTATTTTTGCTATTGACATTTAGATCATTCAGACAATTGCCATACACCCACAACAAATGATGTCTGAGTGCCACTGTTTCTCAACAACTGATCCAAGTCTTCTATCACCTTTTCTAATGGATTTCATTGAAGGAAGGATTATTCTCCCCTACCTGCAAAAAAAAAAAAAGCCACACCCAGAGACAGACTAGAAAAGGGTGTTTATATACAGCAAGTGTACTGCAAATAGCCTACATAGGTCAGCCTATATGGGCACTAAGTGAGTGCAAAACCAGACAAAATAATCTTGGACAGGGTGTTGGTCCATCCCAGCAATAAGGAAAAAAAAAATCAGGACTTGAAAATAACCTTAACGAAAACTGGCCACCTGTCCATATCCAGAGTACATTGTGTGCCAGCATCTCCTTATCTACCTAGTTATTATAAGGGAAAGCAGTAATACACAAGGCAGGGGTGCTACTGTCTAGTATGACTTAGAGGATTAAAAAAAAAACACCACATATCTTTAGGGTCTTCTTGTGTGCATCCTTATTATCCCCAGCCTTCTGAGTTTGCTGTGATAAATGTTTCTGGATACCTGCCAGAAGTGGTTACAAAGCCATCCCAGGTGTATAGCAGATAGTAGACATAGCAGGTGAGGAGTTACTCCATCCGTTAAAATTGATTCAATATTCTATCAGCCTACATCATGTTGGCAACCAGTCTATAAGGCCTTAACTGATGAATGTCAAAACATCTACCCAGTCCTACTTCTAATTCTCTCAATACAGAACTTAAAACAGCTACTCTGTGCTACCATAGCAGTGTTAAACTACCCTGCCTACACAATAAACCCAAAAGTTTCAATTTGCTGATTCCTGAAAAGATAGCCTAAACGTGTTCCTTATGACACTACTGCCTCCATGCCTTACCTTAGTTTAGTAAAATATTTAGTTCAATATGGTAGGTGCTGTGTGTGTGTGTGTGTGTGTGTGTGTGTGTGTGTGTGTGTGTGTGTGTTTGTGTGTTTGTGTGTGCATGCGTGCATGTGTGTAGTACTCTATACAAGGCAATACTCTGGTGATGTCTCCAGGTCTGCTAATATAGTATTCCATTCTATGTATACCCTTAAGGCAGTTTCTGAATCATCTACAAAGTGTTATATATTTTTTCCAGTATCTCCAAAATGCCACAAAAAATTAATAAAATATTAATAAAAAACTACTCCGAAAATACTATCTAACAACAGAACCAACTAGATTTGCTTCACAATAAGTTTACTGTAAGTTCCATAAATGGTATACTAATATTCTACATGTGACAGTTATAAATTGTGGGCCCATTCCCAGGGATGCTACTTAAATACTCTTCTGTTTGTATCTTTGTAAATACAGGGTAGAGACTATAGTCATACTCCTTGTCCTGTCTAGACTGCCAAATTTATCAGGTATAAATGGCATGACCTTCTCTCTGTTAAGTAAAAGACCGTTTTCGATAGCAAAGCTTTTTAATAAAATGCAGAACGTAATCCCAAACTGCAATGACAGAATGCAACAGCTCAGCTTACGTAAAAATCAACGCAAGTAACTTTTTAGCAAGAACATAATGTTATATGTTGCTATTCCTTAATAAATTGTTTACCTTTGAATTACGTGAAACAAGCTTAACTTGTGTGTTAGCACTTGTGTCACTGCTTCTCAAAGCTATATCAGTTTAAATTAACAGCGTACAACTTGAGCCTAGAGTCTGTGCCACAGGCACCTTTATGTTGATAATTCTGAAATGCTCTGTATTGCTTCCCCATTATCATGCACTGGAAAGCAAGGCTATGTCAACTAATTTTTGGTAAAACTACTTTCAATTATTACCTTCGGCTTTTGACAGTGCACTTGAATGCAATGTCCACTTGTTATGTAAAAGCATACTGTCTGAACCTTCACTTTGTGGTCACTGTTTGCTAGGAATTCTGGCAGTGCTTGTGAAAGTAATGCATGTATTTTAAAGACCAAAATGCAGGATATTGCTACCTCAGAATAAAAAAAATGTGTAAAGTAAGAATGTTTTAGCTTGGCTCAGGAAAAATCAGTTTATTTCAACTACTGTCAGCATTTCTAACAATACTTTTTAAAGAAATGTAAATGACTTTTCATCAAGAATAGAATAGCTAATATTAATATAGATTCCCTGTTGTAACCTTTTATTGTGAAGCATGAAAAATCCATTTCAGTTGTTGCAAGCAACTCTGGCAGTGCTTGTAAAAGTAATGTAAATTTTATCAAAACCAAAATGTTACACATTTATTCACTATGGCAATTTCAGACCACACATCTTTATTCAGTAATCTTCTAGAACTGTTCCAGTGCAAGACATCTGACACCAGGAAAATGATTAATACAAGTTGTTTCAGGATATCTGACATTCTTCTGTCTCTGAACTTCACTCTATCCAGTTTGTGTTTTCTTTTTCAAGTCCGCCAACATTACTGGCAAGCATTTATTTAACATTCATGCATTCTCATTTTCATGGCTGGCCTCGTAGTCTCCCTAATTAAGACACACTACCCCTCTTCTGTTCCTTCTTCACTCAATGAGCCCATAAAGATTCTCCTATATTTGAATATTTGTTACCAGCATTATCTTTTGTCTGATTTAACTGATGTACTTATTCACTCTCATTTACTGTTTTTCTTCTGGAGCTTCTTTACCACCTCATTTGAAGTACACAGCATTCCCCCTTTCTGTTATTATATTTAACATGTGGGTATACTACCTGATTGGTAGCAAGTGAATACACCAACAAAAAGTATCCATCTTAAATATGTCCTGCTGCACAATGTAAGGCAAATGACTACAAACAAAACACTGCTAAGTCAAAACTGTATCAATCCAGTGTTAATTTCTTCCAATTTTCTTAACCTGTCACTCACAGGAAAGGACATACAGTTGACCAATCACAAACATTCTATGTGGACACACAAGCCCAGAAGGAATGTCCACTGCCAACATACTAAATCTAGTCACTTACTGACTGGTAAAGAACTAAAGTCACACAATGCTAACAAGTGCAATGTTGAAAATGTCAGTGTTTTTCTGACCTTGGTTTGCAAGAACCCTATGTCTGTTAGTAGCGTTTGTTAAAAATTAAAGCAAACAAGCACATACCTCAACAGCAGGTACAATGTCTATACCAACAGTCAGAAATTCATCAAACTTCAGAAAGGGATTAAAACAGCTTCCAACATCCAGTAATCTGATTTTTCCTGAAAGATGCAGCAACCTAAAGAAATAGACAGGCAGAGGGTAAAAAGACAGAATTTAGTGGACTTGGGCAAGGCATTAACAGTTTGTAAAATAAAGTACAGTTGTGTACACTTACCATAAAATATAGATGTTCGAGTGTATTCACTGTTGCAGTCATCTCACTTGGGTTATCTGCCTGCAGGTAGCCCTCAGTCGGCCGGGATACCAGAGTCTTGGGATTTCTGCATCGGATGCTGTTGCCTCATCCATGACGTCAGGTCGTCAGGGGGTATAAAACATTCAGCCGACGCCATTACATCGGTTTTTCTTGCCCCAGATGTCAAGAGCCCCCAAAATAGGAAGCAATCAAATGGTGTGGAACACCTCCAGCAAAAATAGATAATTTCCATAAGATATGGCCAAAAAAGAGGATAGGTAGAAAGTATAGAAAGACAGGGGGCTGGAGGGAGGATAAACAGGACTGCAACAGGGAATACACTCAAACATCTACATTTATGGTAAGTGTACACAACTGCACTATGTTCTTCGCGTTTCACTGTTGCAGTCATCACACTTGGGTTGATTCCCAAAGCTGAGGAAGGGTGGAAGCAGTCAAGAAGTAGTAGGGCTGGCTAGCAGGCCTTGTAAGACTGCTGTGGCAAATCCAACTCTGGATTTAGAAAAGATAGGTAAAAGACTGCTGTGGCAAATCCAACTCTGGATTTAGAAAAGATAGGTAAGTGGTAATGCTTGGTGAAGGTGTGTACAAGACTCCAGGTTGCAGCTTCCAGGATGTCCCTGGTAGGGACTCCCCTGAGAAAAGCTGTACAGGTTGAGGTGGCCTTAGTGGAATGAGGCCTGATCCCCTGTGGGGTAAGTTTTCCATGGTGTTTGTAGCAGAAATGGATGCAGTGTGCTATCCATTTAGAAATAGTTTGCTTTGAAATGGCCTTGCCCACTGCCCCTGTAGCAAAGCTGACTAGCAGCTGGTCAGATTTTCTGAAAGGTTTAGTCCTGTCAAGGTAGAACCTGAGCTGTCTGTGCACGTCCAAGGAGTGCAGGACTCTTTCCCCTTTATTCTGACGATTAGGAAAAAGGTTGGTAAATGGATGGATTGGTTTACAGCCACACTGGAAAACACCTTGGGCATAAAAGATGGGTTAGTCCTGTGGGAAAGCTTGTCCGCATGGAAGATAATGAAGGGTTCCACAGCCATAAGGGCCTGTAACTCAGACACTCTTCTTGCTGAAGTGATGGCTAGCAGTAAGGCTGTTTTCCAAGAGAGGAATTTTAACTCTGCTGAAGCCGCAGGCTCAAAAGGAGGAAGCGTGAGCTTCTCTAGTACAAAGTTAAGGTCACATAAGGTCACAGGCAGGAGTGGGAGGTCTCCTTGGGGGTCTTAAATTGTTCGCTCCTCTCAGGAACTGTTTGATCAGAGGGTGAGAGAAGAGGGGTGGCTCAGTATTGTAATGAGCTGAGATGGCAGAGGCATGAATCTTAATTGATGAGAAGGATAGGCCTTTGTGGAGCAGCTCTGTTAGGTAATCTAGGATTTGAGGCAAGGTGGGCATGGCTGTGTCCTTCCCTTGAGACTGGCTCCAAGAACAGAATCTTTTCCACTTTTCTGAATAGGATTTTCTAGTACTGGGCCTCCTGGCCTCAAGGATAACATCCAGCACTTGTTTGCTGGGGGTTGCTGGTGATGTAATCAGGGAGTAAGCCAGGCTGCCAGGTTCAGGGTTTGCAGTTGAGGATGCAAAATCTGTCCCTCCTGCTGGGACAGCAGAGAGGGGTCTGATGTAGGTGCCAGGGTGGCACTGTTGTCAGTCTGCATAGGAGTGGGTACCAGTGCTGGCGCAGCAAGTCTGGTGCAATAAGGATTGTCCCTGGCCTGTTCTGTTTGATCTTGAGAAGTACTTTTGGAAGAAGGGGCAGAGGGGGAAAAGCATAGATTGAGAGGTTTTCCCTGAAGGATAGGGCATCCACTTTCCCAAGCTCGGCTGTGGGGAATTCTAGTGCAAAATTTGTTTAGTTGATGGTTTTGGGGGGACACAAAGAGGTCCACCTCTGGTGTCCCCCACCTGTGTATTAGAAGTCTGAATGAGTTTGGTTCCAGTTTCCACTCGTGTGGGTCCATTAGATTTCTGCTTGTTGTCTGCCAGTGAATTTTGTTTGCCTAGCAGAAATTGAGCTTGCAGGTGCACTTGGTTGCTTAAGGCTGTGTTCCACAGAGCCATGGTGAACCTGTAGAGTGGGTAGGAGTGAGTTCCCCCCTGCTTGTTTATGTACCACATAACTGTGGTGTTGTCTGTCTTTATCAGGAGTTGTCCTGGCAGGATAAGGTATTTGAAGGCTGTCAGTGCATTCTGTACAGCTAACATTTCTTTTTGATTGATATGCAGGTGAATTTGTCCTGGGCTCCATTTGCCTTGAATGCATTTGCCTGCCATGTGAGCCCTCCATGCATAGTCTGATGCATCTGTTGTCACAGTTTGGACAGCAGGGGGTTGTGAGAAAGGGAGTCCCTTGTGGTTACAAGCCTTTGCCCACCAAAGGAACTCTGTCCTTAGGCAAGGAATGATAGGAATCACTGTTTCCAGGTCCTGAGAATGTTGAAACCAGAGACTTTTTAAGTACCACTGAAGTTTCCTCATATGCACTCTTGGAATTCCTATTAGATGACCGAAAATGCATTCTATCGAATGCGTCTTGGTTGAACTTAAAACAAGAAAAGGCAAAATAAGCGAAGCAGCCTTTAAGCAAATTCTTTCCCAGGGAAAGAATTTGCTTGGCCGCTTCCGTTACTTTGCAGTTTTCGGCACTGTAGTGCGATCTCGGAGTTGGTATATTTAAGTAGGGGGGATGTGTGGGGGGTGAAGCCTCACACTTTATGTATTCTTTCAATTTTTTTTTTCTTTTTTTTTTTTGGCACAGCGATTTTTTTCCCCTTGGAAAAAAATCACTGTTTTGAGCTTTCGAGATTGTAAGCTTTCGCTTACATAGGGTCGATTATTTGTTCGCTTTTTTAAGCATTTGATATAATATAGACCCGCACTCTTGCATATGGAATCAGTAGAATACATGAGGCCATGAACCCTAGGGCTTGCAGTATTTTTCTTGCAGATAGCTGGGTTTGGGTGGCTAGTAGTTTGAAAAAGTTGTCAAATAAACTTGCTTTTCTGGAGTCAGGAATGCCATCTGGGAAGTTGTGTTCAAGCTTGCTCCCAGGAATACAATCTTTTGGCTGGGTACCAGATGTGATTTCTTTTCGTTGATGGTATACACCAGAGAAGTTAGGAGTCTCTTTGCAAATGTCAGGTGCTGAAGCAGCAATTCCTGACTGTCTGTCTGAATCAAGCAATTGTCTAAGTATGGGTAAATTTGCATATTTCCTCTGCCTGCAGTAAGCAATGGCTGGAGCAAGGTACTTTGTGAATACCCTGGGCGCAGTAGATAAACCAAAGGGAAGTGCAGAGAACTGATAGTGTATAGAGCCTGCCCCGAAACGTAGATATTTCCTGCAAGATTCCCTTATGAAGACATGCAGATAAGCTTCTTTTCAGTCTAGGGTGACTAGCATAGGGAGGACTTGCTGGAGTGTAAGCATTTTGAATTTTGGTACCACCAGAAAGGTGTTTAGAATTGACGGATCTAGAATAGGGTGCCAAGAATTCTCTTTCCTGGGCACCAGGAACAGCCTGGAGTAAAAACCCTGTCCCCTTTGCTCTGTTGGAACCGGTTGAATAGCCCTGATACTGAGAAGAGAAAGTACTTGCTTTTGGGCTTCTGTCCATTGGTTTGGAGGAAGGTCTGGCAATCCGCTTGGAGTTGGCAGAGAGTGGAAATAGAATCTGTATCCCTGGGATACAATGTTTAAGACCCATCTGTCCTGGGTAATATACTCCCAGTTTTTTGCATGCACAGCGAGTTTTCCTCCTAGGGGTTAAAGTACTTTGGCATGGCTGGAAGGATTAAGGACAAGTCATTGGGAACTTTTTCCATAGGGGGGTGGCTTAACACTCCCAGATTTTGAGGAGGGAGCACTCCATTGTTTAGATCTGCACATACCCTGAGACTGTAGTCTTTGTGGTCTGTTGCCCCTGGGTTTTGGCTGAGAAGGTTTGAAGGGACTGGAAAGGACCGGTTTTTTGAAGGCCAACGCCTACTGAATCTAGGTGGCTGCACCTGTAAGAAATCTTTAACAGTTTGCATGGATTTAGCTTTTTCCTACATATTTTTAAGAACTTCTTCTGCTTTAGAACCAAACAAACATTCTTGGTTTAATGGGGCATCTAGTAATTTTGCCTTGACAGTCTGGCAAGATTTGTTCCTTCAGCCAAGCATGCCTTCTCAGAATAGACCCAGTGTCAGCAGCCCTGCAAGATGCTTCTAAGGCATCAAAACCACACTGCAGAGTATGTTTACCAACTTGATTTGTAGAATGCATCAAGTCTTTTATGTCCTTATTTTCTGCACAATCAGGAATCAACAATTTTTGTTTAATTAGATCAATAATATGCTGCTGGTACTTCAACATGTGAAACTGGCAATTTAAAGCCCTGATGTCAAGAGTTGCAGAGGTATATACCTTCTTACCCCACCTGTCTCGAGCCCTAGAATCCCTGTCCGAAGGGGTAGGGTTTTTGGCTGTAGAAGTCTTAATACCTTTAGGTCCCTGGGAAATGGTCTCTGGATCGGCAGTGGGATTTTTAAAGAGAAATTTGTGATAGTCACGTGCTCTGTGGTATCTGTCAGGCTTTCTAGGAGCTGGTGGCAAGATATCAGGGGTAAGGCTGGATTCCATGAAGACATCATTTACAATATCCAGGACCGGGGGGAGCTAGAGGCCTATGCTGAGGCAAGTCTAAAAATTTCCTGAGTCTCTTTTTGGACTGTGGGTAGTCCTTGCATTCTCAGCAGAAATGCTCTCTTAAGGAATGCAAGGTTTCACCGAAAGAAAAGTCCTCTGGGGGGAGGCTGTGGGAATAGAATCCTCTGCATCAGAGTCCTCATAGGTAGACAAGGGTATGACCTGGTAATCACAGGGGTCAAAGTCATCGGACTCATGGTCTGAAGAATCAGAAGGAAAATCAATTCTTTGTCTTTTACACCGGGAAGGCTGTCTTCCCCTAACTAAAGTAATAAAGTCTTCCACCATTCCAAGCATTTGTTTCTGTGGCATGGGAGCTTGAGAATGTGCTTCGGTCATTGCTTTTCTAGGCATAGTGCAAACTCTGGGCCTGAGAAATTTGGTAGATTTAGTCATTAACAAAGTAGTCGGTTTGATACGAACATTGGAAGGTCTGAAAACACCCTCAGAAGCCGATGCCTGCACAGCGGCTCCGGATCCATCCAAGGTAGAAACATCCACGGGTTCCATAGTTGAAGAAGCATCTCGTGGCATACTGGGCTCCGAATGGGTCTCAGTAGAGGCCTGCGAATCTGTAGAAGTGGGTTAACAGGGGCTGCGAAAGCACCTCACTGAGTACCGGCGGACTGGCGACTAGCTTAACGGAAGCGTTGTCGGCAGTTTTGGACCTATGCAGTCTGTCTCTGTCTTTACCTTTGCATTTTTTCGGAAGATTGGTAGTCGGATGACTTACCAAAGTCATTTCAGAATATGGAGAATGGGATTGAAAGAATTTAGAGACAAAAATAGCCTGACGACGAATAGTTTGGGCGTTGAACAAGGCACTAAACTCACAGCAAGGGACGTCATGCTGTGGGCCTAAATAGGTGACGCAGTAAGAATGAAAATCTCTGTGAGGTATTTGCTTTCCACAGGCAAGACAATTTGTTAACTTTTTCTGACATCGGTTAGAGCAAGAAAAAAGGATCCCCAATGGGGTACTTAGCTTGAGAAGACTTCAGGTTTGAAACTTGAAAAACGAAAATTTCAGGTAGCTGCCGACCGGCACTTGCAAACTGCTTCAGGCTCCTGCGTGGCAAGAAAAGTTGACGTAATGGCGTCGGCTGCATGTTTTATACCCCTGACCACCTGACATCATGGATGAGGTGACAGCATCCAATGCAGAAATCCCAAGACTCTGGTATTCGGGCCAACTGAGGCTACCTGCAGGCAGATAACCCAAGTGTGATGACTGCAACAGTGAAACACGAAGAACATCTAGTGTGGTTTGTCTGCTGGTCAAATTTTGTTTTTTATAGTTTGTAAAATAAATTAATAATCTAAACTTAATGCAAGACATTAAGAGTTTGTAAAATAAATTAACAATCTTTACCTGGAGTGTTTTTATTAATTCTTGTTATATTACTATGCTCAGCATACATTATGTAACCTGTTTTGTGTATTATGCTGGATGTACTGTATTTGTATAAACTGATGTTGGAGCTTTTCTCCCCGGGCCTCCGCTGAAAATGGACCTGGTTCAGTCGGAATTTCCCGGTTAACAAATGTAAAATAAATAAATAAATTTTACAGTACATTTTGTACATCTACAATTAATGTAACAAGAAGTCAATGACAAGAGCACATCCACAGTACACAAAATTATAACATGGTATCTAATCATAACAAAGTTTTTATACGTTTGAGAAATAGGTGCCAAGAAATTCAACCTGAGACCAGTGCAATGCCTAATCAAATTACAGACAGAAAGAATGCAAAACAGTTTAGGAGCACGAAGTGTGTTTACAGCTTTTGAAAGCTGCAATACACTTCATAAGAAAGAGTGGCTGCCTGAAATACCTTAGAGCTTTTAGAGCTATACTATACTTCAAGTGGATACTCACAAAAAAGACTGGCTGCGTGAATTATATTACACCTTTTAGTGCTATTTCAGCTTCCTTATGCTGTCCTGTTGTGTATGTTGTTCATGTTCTAGCAAAAGACTAGAGCATAACAGCTCTGAAAGGTGCTTCATACATTCTTTTTTCCCTATTTCAAGTGTACTAGTGGTGTTAAAGAATATTACATGGATTTACTACAAAAGCAAGAACAGAAAAATGTAAATAGCTGAGTGAGGTATTATGATAAAATAAAACTGCATAAAATGTAATATCACATCCCTAAAACAATACAACTAACCAAACTCTCTCTTTTTGATAAATTAAAATATTTTCACCACAGGGACTTCCTGACAGTGAAGAAAAAAATCCAATGTCACAACTGGAAAATGTACAAAAACCTGAATGGATCTTGTCCTTTGTCCCCTACATGTACACAGATACTCACATGCATTGACATGTAGGATGGAGTGGGTGGAGAAGAGTGTCAGGAGTGATTTGTGACGGACTACCACCAGTAAGGGTGAAAGGGAAGGTCTACAAGAGGGTAGTGATTCCAGCTATGTTATATGGGTTGGAGACAGTGGCATGGACAAAAAGGCAGGAGTCAGAGCTGGACGTGTGGCAGAGTTAAAGATGTTAAGACTTGCACTGCTTGTGACAAGGGTGGACAGGATTAGGAATAAGTATATTAGAGGGTCAGCCCAGGTTGAAAGGTTTGGAGACAAAGCCAGAGAGGCAAGATTACGTTGGTTTGGACATGTGCTGGGGAGGGATGCAGAGTATATTAGGAAAAAGATGCTAAGGCAAGCAGGGAATTATATAAGCATATTTATGAACATAAACATACTATACAAACAGGTGATGAAAGAAATGCATTAGCCAAACACTATAAATCAAGTAAATGTAAAATAGTTTTTAAGTTTTTGATTCTCGATGAAATAAATGATTATGATAAAATGTTTAAAGCAGAAGATGAGTTAGGGTGGTGTGAATATTTGTGGCAGGTAAAATTAAATGCCTGCTACCCACCAGGTTTGAATAACTGGGAGTATTTTGTTGCCTACCTCAAAAGGAAAGGGTTAAAGCAATGAAATTAATTAGTCATGTGATTGTGATAGGTCTATTTAAGGAACTGGTTTTATGAAAGACGTCAGTTTGAAAAAGTCTGTTGTGACAAAAGCACTTACTATCTCAGTGAGATACACAGTTTTGTGTTTACTTGGTCGCCTTTATTTTTATTAAAAATAAAAAAATACTAGGTGGCAGAGCAACACATGGGGAGAAGTCTCATACCTGCATAGAATACACATTGTTTTATGTTGAGCAAGACTACGGATTACATTTAGCACAGAGTATTTATTCATGTAAGAATGGACACAATAAAAATTGTTATGGCAATAAAAAGACTGCACCCATTATAAAGCTCACTCCAACTAAAATACTATTTTTATTGTAATAATCCACTTTCTTCTATAAAATGCTCTGCTTTGTTTAACACATAGGTAAATAAAAGCAATCCTAGGCAACCATAGGTGTAAATTACAAGAAAGCAATTTTCTAAAGTCTGTCACTTGTAATATATATATATATGCGTAGTTATGTAAGAGTGCCTGGATTTGCCTATGTTTTAAATCAAGCACATTATTTTATTGTAAAATCTTATAGTACAATTCTGCCACTCCAATCACAGATTATTAAAGAATAAAGAGATCAAGGTATGGAGATTATACTGCAAATATTTCAAACTGCATTAATTGGATATGTGCTTCTTTAGCACTAGCGTGGAAATAACTGATGTGCTGATGGAAGTTTACAGATGTACTGATACTTTAGCATCAGGACAGTTATTCATTTAGAGTTACTGTGTTTTTTGTGCGTGTGTGTGTGTGTGTGTGTGTGTGTGTGTGTGTGTGTGTGTGTCCATGTATGCATTTATTTCTTTTTTGAGGGGTAGCCCATCATCTATCACTCTACTGCACTGGTACCAGAGATGAATGTGCACTTTCTGATGGACTATTTTGTGATGTTTTGTTACTCTAATTGTGGCAGTGTGTGACACTATACTATTTTAAACTGTGCCAGCTTAGATTGTTCCAACAACTAAAACGTAAACTGAAGAGTTTGATATTGTGATTGTTAAGTCTAGCTGTGGTACATTCTGTCTGCATTTTTTTTTTACATTGACCATGAATGGCTAAGTGCAGAGAATGGATGTTGCTGGGTCTGGCTGCTCTGTTGTGGCTCCATCACTTGATGGTGCTCCATGTTGGCATTATTATAAATGGACCTCTGGAACAGTCAACCATGGCTGGTGTGACACTGGTGTGACACAGAAGGGTGCTGGATATCAGCAGTGGTGTGAGTGGGCCTCTTGTCTGACTGGCTACAATGATGTGGTACAGAGGCTTTTCATGGTATTACACTGTAATAAAAATATCTCAACTGTCATGCAGAGCCTTGCTGCAAAGCAGGACTACAATCAAAAGCCTGCCTGTGCGATGAGCCCAAGGAGTTAATGTGCTGCAACCAAAAAATCAAGTGTTAATAAGGAATACATATGTGCTATAATGCTGTCATATTATGCATATCTCTTCTGTGAGCGAGTATATGGAATACTGCTGTGTGCGCTTCAGTATCATGGCATAACATAACTTTTATAGGGGTGTAAAATATAACCCTGTGAGTACAATCAGTAAATTTCTGGTGTGGAAATCACAACTTTTAACAGTTAGGCACTGCCAGATGAAGTACTGCAAAGATGTATGAATGTTGCAGATGCTGTGATGATAAATCTAAACAATGGAATGATGCTATGGATATGAAGGCCCAGTTAGGTTTACAGAAGAAATCTGTTTTACATGCTTCTCCAGGAGACACTGAAACAAACTCTGGTTCAAAGGTTGAAAGGTGTATACTAGGCTAATGAACACGGGGGCCCTTATAAGCCTAGGCATGCAACCTAAATGGGACCCACAAATCTGATTTACATACGCGGTAATTTACTGACTGCCTGTCTATCAGAGGCATAAGGGCTAGACCAGGGTTGAATTACCCATCCATTGGTCCAAGTTGCACTTTAAAAAGGATAGGGAGGATCTCTGCTTCAAATGTAAGGGAAGCCTGTTCCAAAGAGTGGGCGTTCTCTGAGAAACATATCTGCCTCTCCAATATGTCCTATTTATGTTGCAAGCAAAATTTACGTTTTTTAATCTAATAGTTCTGATGCTGTTTGTTTTGCAGATGTGCAAAAGGTTCAGTAAAACAGGGTCTACGAATACTCTGTATTTCAGGCAAAGATCACCACTCAGGGAAGTCTGTGTTGTACCGAGAAAATAGAGGGGGCTGTGAGGTGGTCAGTGTAGTACACTGTGCTTACTCCCTGTATTCTATTTGTGAGGAACCACTGTGGACATTACAGTTGTTGTATGTGTCTGGTCAGGTACATAATGAAGGGGGCATTATACTGTATGACAGGTCTGATGACGGCCAAGTACAGTGGTATGGTGACCTCTCTGGACCTAGATGCCATGCCCTTGCTTATAAGATGAGCAACATAGAAGGATTTTCTTACTACCTTGGACACATGCTGGTCGAAGGCTAGGTTATTGTCAACATGAGTTCCCAGATCCTTGACTAATGAATTAACTTTTAACAGTGTTTTATTGATGACGCAGTTACCCCGGGAAGTAGACTTCCCAAAAGGCACTATAATTCATTTCATGGTACTTGAGTTTTAAGCCATGACTTTGTCATCAAGCATTTGTCTGTATTAGACCTTCCTAAAGGGTGCTCTTGTCTTGGGGGGATTCAAAGACTGCTTCCAGTTTGTAATCATCTGCAAACTTGGATAGCCAAAGGCCTCTGGCATCCACTTCTTGAATGTCAAAGCCAATGTCAAAGAGGAGTGGGCCCATCACAGACACCTGGGGGACTCTACTAGTGACTGGCCTCTTTCTGGAGGTGATCTCACAGATTCTAGCCTCCTGGGTCACATCACTGAGCCAGCTAGCAATTTTGTATAAGGGGTTTATACCAAGTTCTACAAGTTTCTTGACAATGCCCGAGTGGGGTACTTTTATCAAATGCTTTAACCAGATCTAGGTAGGCAATATGCACTGTATTCCCCTCATCCATTGCCTTAGTGACTTTTTTAAAGAAGTCCACCAGATTCATTAAGCACGCCCCTCCTTCGACAAAGCTAAACTGGGATGGATCCAGTATCCAGAGGTCTCCTATATCCTTGTTGATAATTTCCATAATAATTCTTTCCATGGCTTTGCAAACAAGACTAGTCAGACTAATGGGTCTGTAGTTTCAGGAATTTAAGGTCTTCCCTTAAGGAGGAGAATGACCACTGCAGTCTTCCATTCTCATGGCACAAAGCCTGTTTTAAGATTATAGTTAAATAATTACTCCAGGGATCCTGATAAGTAATATTTTAGGCTATTCAGGAAGCATCATGGGATGGTAGTTATCGGGGCCCATTGTGGCCATGTTCTTGGCTTTAGTGAGTGCAGCAGCCAGTACATGCTCCCTAGTTATAACTGGAGGGGTTATGTTTGAGGGGATGGTTAGGGGTGACAGGGAGGTTAAGTTGGAAATAAATTTGTCCTCTAACACGTTTGTCATTTCGCCAGGCTCAGTGAATGTGGCACCATTAACCACCAGATCAGTACATTGCTGTGTACTGCCCTTGAGATTTCTGACATAGTTGCAGAAGCCCCTATGGTTAGCTTTCACATGGGAAGCTTTCCTTACCTTAAAGTTAGCTTTGCTTGACCTAAGTAGTCCTCTTAGCTGCCTATTTACTTAGATGAGAGTTTCTTTTTTCATGGGAATTACCCTTCCTAATTTTGCCATATTTTTCCTTTTGTTGTATATCCTGTTCAATTTGTTATGCCACCATAGTGGCTTGTTTCTTGGGCTGTCCTGGGCTTACTTCTGGTAAGTACAGCAGCCTCTGTACAGCCACTGACATGGTTGTGCAGAGCTTCTTAGAGCAAATTAGCATAGCCTGCTGTGCTCTCTGGGTTTGGAGGGGCACTGAATTATGATAATCCATCACTTAATAAAAGGTAAAAGTTCCTGTTACTGGTTTTAATGGGATTACAGAGTTGATTCTGATTTCAAATGCTACAGCTTTATAGTCGGACCCTACCAGGGAGGATAAAACATTTGGGGGGGGTGCAGCGTTCTCCCATACTTGTAAGCAGAAGGTCCAGTTTGTTGGAGCCTCTAGTGGGTGTTCTCACTATTTGATCAAGGGTCTTTGTATTTATGACGTACAGGAATCTCAGTGTCTGTAGATTTGAGGCCATGTAGGATTCTCAGTTTATACAGGGGTAATTAAAGTCTCCCATGACTAGGGTGTTAGGTTGGACGGTAAGTGTCTCCAGTATTCCAAGTATGCATTGTGAGCTTCTTAGGACATGGAGGGTGACCTATAGCTGGCTAGGACATAGTACGGAATTATGTCTATGGTGATCTGCACGTGGAGGAACTCCAGCACGTCATCCTGTTTGACCACCCTAGAGGTATGCTTGTTACTGATGTATAGACATCTTCTCCTCTAGCCCTTGTCTGTGCAACTACAGGTCTAAAAGTGTGGAAGGCACTGAAACCTTGCACTGCAGGGGTACTCTCTGCTGTTTTAAACCATATCTTGGTGACTGCACAGACGTCTATATTCAAGTGTGAGGAGGTCTTGGAGGGAATGTAGCTTTTTGTTAAGGCTGCTGGCATAACACCTGGAGGTTCAGTTGAGTTGATTTTGCTATGTCAGTAGGTTTGTCAATTTGGCATTGCCTAAAAAAGGCACTATGGGAGTGGATAAAATTTGAGTCAATATTCAAAAGCCTAGAGGGGAGACGTGCAGACCATCCTTGGCAAAGCAATGTGGTCTGTTGCCCATGTCTTCCCAAGTTGACAAATATTGAATCCCCCTAGAATGACACCAGGAAGACAGCCAGTTGTTAAAATATATCATTTTTGCTCATATCCTGGCATCATCCTCTGTAACAGTAACATGCTGATCAATGTTAGGCTTATACCAGCCTGAAACAGATAGCCTGAAAGCTCCATAACTTCTCTCTTCATATAGTCCGGGGAGGTACACCTCAGGTTATTTACACCTACATGGACTATGATGGAATAATACTGGTACCTGTGGTGTAATGACTTAAGTGCATGCATGATTTGTGTAAGTACAACTCTCACATGTTGTATCTGCTTCTCTAAGGATTAAGTGGCTGTCAGTAAACATAACATAATTGCTACATTGTCTCAAGATGCCCATATCCACTAAGCAACTCCCAACTAAGCTTGTTGGCACGCAAGGTATTTGCGTTACACTGTTACTTCACTGTACAGTTTTATGAACTGTTCTTACAGATTTTTGCTACAGTACAGGGCATTGCTAACCCAGTACTGCGGTGGTGGTGCTGCGGTAGCGTTGTCGCCTCACAGTTAGATGTTGCCCGTTCGATTCTCAGTTAGAGCGTCTTCTGTGTGACGACATGCGTGAATAGGCGTTCCTTCGTTGAAGGTTGTGCGTTAGGCCCGGCAAGCCAGCATGTAAATCTCTACTGCCAATCATTAGCGGACCGGAGTTCCGCTGTGGTGACCCCTAACCGGGAAAAGTCGAAAGACACAACAGGGCATTGCTAACCCATTCAAATGCGCAAAATTTCTAGCAGCACATAAACAGCAGAAAACTAACTAATGAGACCTCTGGAAATAAAACAACTATCAGTCCTTTTGTGTATTTCCCAACTAAGATAGAACAGGCAAACACCTCCTGCCACAAGATGAATAAACCCAGTACTCCTAAAGTAAAAAAAAAAACACAGTAGAAGAGACCCACAAGTGCAATGGTACAACAACCACTTAAACTAGCTGGAAATCCCTTGCTGAATGCAATTTCAAGACAGTGTTACAGCAGTAACAGTGTGAGGAAGAGAATTTTTTTTAATACAGAATACATTAATAATCAGTGAAATTCACACATAAAAGTAGGAACCAGTGGTGATCACTTAAAATAACTGTGATTTAGCAATCAAAGGAACTTACATTTTCTGGGATGGCATTAGATTCAAGTAAAACACTACCTGAATGCAGGTTGGGACTCCAAGCTTTGCTGAGCTCTTGGAAACTGAACAAAAAACAATATGTAGTAAAGGAGGTTTACTCAACAGCAATACTGGTTTGCTGGGTGGGCACTCAGTATCCTGGATCTATGGAAAACAGTGGGTGGCAGGAGCACATAAATAGCTTACACAACAATATAGCAATGAAAGAGGGGAGGGTGGAACTTTGGAAATCACATTATCATAAGGGGTGGAGGCCACAGACACAGCCTTATTATAAAACACCAGCAATACGAGTTGGGGAAAACCAACAAGAATAGCTAGTGAGGCATACAATCAAATAAAGGCAATAATGGAGCTTTTTCAGAAACTTTAGGTTAATGCGTTAGTGTGGGGTGGGTCAAACACAAAATGCAATTTTAAGCAGGGAAAAGATAAGCAGAGTGCAAAAGCACTGAGTCACAATCACAAATGGGAACAGAGACAACCCCCCCCCCCATTGACCTTCTACTACAGTTTAAAGTACCACACTATGCAGAAATTTACCAGTAACAGTGTTTATGGAAAAATGCAATAATAAATGACTAAGGCTCAAAATCTTCCAGGATTACACAGCTCTGGCACCACTGTGAATTAAACTACTAGACTATGGGCCAAGCAGGGTTTAAAATAAAAGCAGATAGTTTTTACAAGTAATTCTACTTGTGGAAACTGAAATGCAGATTAACACAGAAAAACAATCTTCCCAAAACTGTTAATAAACAAGACTATGGTCACAGCACAAACTTAAAAATACAAACAGATGGAATAGAGCAGAAAAGCGCAAATTATTATTGCCACACGTCACTAAGTGAAACTCAAATATTAAAGCAGAATTAAAATAATTCAAATAATTTAATTCTCTTTTTTTTCCATTTGAAAAGCTAGTTATTCACAGTTCCACACCTCTCCAAGTCTTGGATAAAAAAGAGAAATCATCACCTGCAGAAGACTAAGGACCTTCTTTACCTACTGCTCAGTGCAGGACACTGGATTTTCCTTCACTTATACGTCCAGTCTTACATGAATGTCAACAGTGGCTGTGCCAAACAACCGTTTGAAGACCACATTTATAGCTGCCCACCTCTGCAGCAGGCTTTGGGAAGACTTTTTGCAAAATCTGACTCTCTTCTGGTGTTAAGCCATTGATGAATGGGATGGGGGGGTTAAAAATTAGCTGTGGCATTTGAAAAATGTAATAAACTTTTAGCTATCGTGGCACATTATGATACGAATTCATGACTTCTTGTTATTGTGGGGACTCTGGATGTTTGATTCAGCACTGTAACAAACACAGGTGTGACCACTGACATATTAAACTGCAGTGTCAACAGTTTTGCAGATAGTATGACAATGCTGATCACTTCTAGTTCGGCTTTACTGTGGTGTCTTCCTCAAATGTATTTACTGTACATTACCTGTCATCTCTTATTGCAGAAGACTGTGGTGGTAACATTACCGGTCATCTGTTATTGCAGAGGATCATGGTGGTAACATTACCGGTTATCTGCTATTGCAGAAGACCATGGTGGTAACATTACCAGTCATCTGCTACTGCAGAAGACCATGGTGGTAGTCATGCAGGGTTAGATACTCTTATAAGCAGTTCTCAGAAGAAACCTTCTATGCAAGTTGAAAAGACTGCTGTTCCATCCAAGTCAAGGAACGGTGAGAGGGAGATGTCTTTGCTATCTGTCCTTCACAGTGATTCTGTAGTTTCCTCTCAAAGTCCTGCAGTGTGTTTTGATAACATACTTTGAGGATCAATTATTTTATGTTGCATACATGGATTCTATCCATAATTTCATGAGAGACTGTAGCAAATTAATAAAAACAAATAAAGGATGGAATAGGATCATGTTTGTATTGTCTCTGAATGTAAAAAGTATAATGCCTCCCTTGTGCAGACTGGATGTTGTGCACTACGGTACACTTTTTAATGATAGCCACTGTGTTTTAGATGTACACTGGTGGCATCCTTCACAAATGCAAGATCATCTGGATGTTTAGTGCATGAAAGTTCTGTGATTTAAGGCACCATATGAATGTTCTGGCATGGCTGCATACATTTCTTTTACATCCTCCTTGACACTGCTGTTTTTAATCCAGGTACAAGTATTTGGCATGATGTGCGAAACAGTCTTCTGTATTTCAGCTTGTTTGAAAGTGTGTGGTCCTGCCACCACTGCTAGATGAAAATTTTGTCAAGAGCAGTTGAAAGCTTTTCTTTTGGTCAACAGGCAGGTTAGATAGCTTGATGATTTTAACATGCATCTTTTTACCAAGTTGCAGGAGGACAGACACGAGTTTTCAGATCTCTGCCATCTGGACAATTTAGGCCTCAGTCATTTGCATGCTTATGAAGACAGAGTGGTTTCCATGGAAACTGTTTTTTTGCTTGTACCAATTCTTTCCAAGAATTAGTAAGCTTATCTGTGTGCCCTTTTCTGATCATGTTGATTTCTTAAATAAGTTTAATATTAACCAATGTGCCACTCATCTAAGAAAGTATATACCCAGCTTAACGCTAAAGTACTGCACTGTTCGGCATTTCAGCAGGAGATTAGTTGGCTCTGGACTGCCAGTTTTGGTTTGCAAGATTGTTTTGTTTCTGTAGTAATTGCTGGCTTGATTGAAAGACTAAATATAAAGTAATGTTTTCTGATTCTAAGAAATGTATGCTTTGTCAGGAAAGCTGTGAGTATAGGACTCTTGTGTTATTTAACCCCCCCCCTTTATTACTTTAATGTAAGCAGAAGCAATGACTTGATCACGATGCATCTACGATGCAGTACATTTTGTGCTGGAAGGAATTTAGTGTCCAAGGAAAGAAGGAGAAAATACCTACGTTACTAGATTGGAAAATTTTACGTTTGCTATTAAGGATGAGACAGGCCTAAGTACATGCCCCCAGGTAGGTATTTCACATGTAATATAAGACAATGTTATCGACATTTACTAGGTATCATTCAGGTGGTCCTGACATTTTTTCTTGAATTCAACTTCTTTGCCCACTGCAAAAAGTTCTATAACTGATGTTAATATTAAACTGCAAGAATTGTGTACTATCCATCTTCAGGTGGAAGGAATGGTATTGGATATGAATGTTATAAAATTCTTATTTTTTGTAGCACCTGACTGCTTCTTTAGTAGTCTTTAATGAATGGTAGACAGTAGGTTTCCACACCTCTGATTCTTACAGTTATTAAGTACTTATGGAAAAGAAGTGAGAGTTTGTTACAGCAAAACTCGAGACTCATTGCACTTTATCGGGATGATTATGAAGTTACGATGAAGAATTTACAGATCAGACTTTTTAAAGTTGTGCCCTGTTCAACAGACTCTTCGACCTGTGGAATAACAGGGAGAAGTATTAAGGCATTCTTAATCTACTTTAGAGAAGCATTAAGGCATTCTTAATCTACTTCAGAGAGCTACTGATTTTATCTTTTATGGTCAAGGAGGAGGCATGTGACAATCATAAGGTGTTTGATAACATAACCATGGTAATATGTTGCTAGTGTTACATAAATACAGCATTTTCACCTTTTTTTCTTTCACGGAGAGCGTTAGAATTAAATCACTACACATTAGATCTTCAGCCATGATCAGTTCTGCCTACAGATAATGACTATTTGGGACAAGAAATTCCTGAGAAATGTGGCATGAAACATGGCTTCCTTATGAGCATTTTTGTTTTTAATTTGCTTTGGTGTTGAATGGGTTTCAAAGTCTGCTGAGAATGACAGCTGGCACCAGATATATTACTGCATGGTCTTTTTTTCATACTGTTAAAGCAATAGTTATTCAGAGCAATGTGCCCTCTGACAGCAGCAATTATGGCACTCAAAAAGGGTTGGGTACAGGGCAGACAGTCATTAAATACCCAGAGATCTGCAAATGTTGATCAAGGTGCTGGTACTGCTAATACTGACATTTTCTTGCAGAATACCTCAATTTAGAATTTTAGGTTCAGTTCTTCAAAGTCTCACAGATGACAAGAAGGGCTAGATCAGCTAGGGTAGGGACACTGTACATGTATGGTAGTTTTTCCAAGTTTATTTCAAGAAAAAACTGTATTTACGTATGTTCTTTCATATTTATGCTTGCTGGTCAGAGGTTGTCATGCAACCTGTGGCTTTAGAGAAATTTGTTTGGGATTATTTTTTTCTCGGGGGGGGGGGGGGCAGATTAAATAAATCACATTAAAGATGGCAATGTCTCTAATGAAAAAAAGGGATTAGGGCTTCTTTATCTAGTTGTGTTATATGCTCCTATTCATTTATTATTATTATTATTATTGTCCATCTTTAGTGGTCTTCATCACTGTGTTAGAACATGCTTCATAAATATAATGGTGTCTGGAATAGTCCACATTTCTTTTAAAAGAAAGGGTCTTGTTAAAGCATATTAAAGCATGAATATGAGCCATAATGTATATTTGGAGTAGCTGGATCATCTGGCATGCTGTGCTGTCCCACAAATAGGTACCCTTTCTACAACTGGAAAATACGTATCAAAGGACACCTTCTCAAAATCTGAAGACACAAAAAAGTGCTCTGAAACTGTAACAAGCAGCTTGTTAGAGTTAAACTACTACACACAGAGTGCATCAGCATTCATTTATGAAGTTGTGGCTTCATAAATCAGTGCCACTACTGCAATCCCACACCATCAGCACCTGCAGATAGTGACTATCAACAGCTCGCACCTGGGAAAGCTGTCCCCTTTACCTTATCCTAGTTATGCCTCTGTATTTTGTATTCTTGAAACTTGAGCATTCATGTCACATTTTCTTCCAGAGCATACATCTAACTGTAATTGTGTGAGGGTATGAAATCACTAACTGGATTGCACAATAATTTCTTTTTTATGCCTGTTATGTAAATGCAGTTTAGATAATCTTGCATCTTCTCTGTGGGCAGAAACTGAAAATGGTCGATCAGTGTCCTACCCTACTTAAAATAAAATAAGTATTAAGTTATCTTGAGAATGCACTGCTGATGCTTTGTTTTATGCATTAATTATGGTATGTGACTATCAATTTAAAATGATGGTATGTAGAAGAAATGAAATAATGCCACCCCCATTCTTTCTAAGTGCAAGAGGATATCTTACATTCATCTGAGCTGCCGGCAACTCAGACAGATGGAAATAAGGTTTAACATCTCATGTGAAAAATGGCATTTCAGGAGAGCCCCCCCCACAAACAAAAGGTATGGCAATGGGGGCGTCATGTGGTGGCATCTATGCTAACATAGTGATGTTAGAGTGGGAACAAAGATGCCTTGTGAATTCTCCTTTCTATGGTTTTTGTAAGGTTTGTTTATGGCTTTTGGGTGATATTTTTATTTTCTGGAATGGACCGGTTAATGCAATTTCTGAATTTGTTGAATACATAAATGAGTCAACCTGTTTTTTAAAATTTTCACACATCATAGACCATCAAGAAATTGCTTATTTGAATGTAAAATTAAAGAAAGATTTTACTACACAGTGTTTTCTGGCTGAGATTTTCAGAAAGCCCACTTACTCAAATAGTTTTTTACACTTTGAGAGTGGGCATCCATACAAGCAGAAAAAAGGTGTAGTGAAGGGACAGTTTGTGAGGGCTGCGAGGATGGTATCTTGCTTCCATTCATTTTTAGATGAGTGTGAAGTGCTGAAAAATATGTTTTTGAATAGAGGTTATCCAGCTGGAATGGTGAAGGATATTATGATAGAGGTGGTGAATAAAAGAGCATCTGTTTTTTTAAACCTCTATTGAGAGAAAGAGTCTCTAGGCAATGACCATTCTGGTAATGGCTAAATAGATATGGCTAGTTCTGACCTAGCACTCCCTTTTCTAAATGAGCATAGTGAGAACAATGTAGGAACAGTATTAAATAGGTTAACATCTGATAATGCAGAACAAAAGGATTACAAAACAGCCTTCATTACTACTTTTAATATATCAAGTAACGTGATTAAAGATGTTTTGTATAAAAACTGGGTTGTCTTGTCCAGTAATAAAGATGTGCATGCCAAACTGGAAGAGCGCCCTACAGTAGTATATAGGAAGGGGAAGTGTCTAAAAATATTTTTGAGACAGTTAAACAAGGTTACCAACATCCAATAAATTATAGTATGAAGAAATGTGGAGGCTGCCACTATTGTCCATTTATTTATGAGGGTAATAAATTCACTGTTAATAACATACAAGTAAAGTTAAAAAACAAATGTGACTGTAATACTGAAAGGGTGTTATATTGTGCTTTATGCAATAAATGCAGAGGATTCTACAATGGAAAAACTGAGAGGAAAATAAAGAATAGAATATATGAACACTTGAGGGACATAAATAGAAAGGAAACATGGCCAAACATATTTTGGAATTTAGTGATCATGCATTAAATTTTTTTTTTATTATTGAAGTATTAGAATATAGGGCCAGGGAGGTCCTTGGAATCTTCTTTTAGAAGAACAAGAAACATTATGGCAAATCAGGACCAATGCAACAGAATGGCCAGGGTTGAATGTTTTTTAAGGCTAAAAGCTTTGGATAGATAGTTAAATAGTTTTAAAATGTATAATTATTTACTAATATTCATTTTATATTATGGGAGTGGATATAATGTATTTGTACTACTGTTTCTTTAAAAAGAATGGTAATGGCTTTGTGTCAAACAGTGACTTTCATTGGTTATTTTATTTTAGGCGTGGCTGTAGTTGACTTTAAAATCTCATTCAAAAAAATTTATGTTATTCTGAGGAAGTTTCTGATTGAGCAGAGACGAAAGCGCTTATGCTATTGTTACTTCATCCATAAGGAAAGTCATTTTTTATTCACAAGGACATTGGGATTGTGGATATTTCAACAAAGTGTTTTGTGTTCATGCACAAGGACCAGCATTGGTATTGTGTGTATCTGCTTTTAAACTGTTACTTTATTTTGGATTAAAATTTTGGAGTATCGAGTCTACCTTCAGCGTGCTATTTCTTTCATCAGTTTAACTGTGTTCTTTGTAAGTGCTATCTGATGCTTGTGCCAGTTTAGAAGCATTTTTTTTTTACAGCACCAGTCTGATAGTTTTTAGTCCTAATGCTTAGGCTCATAGGTAGGCACTAGGCTATCTGCCCGAAGGCATTTATAAGCCTAGTCAGAATGTGTTGGCTTTCGCCGGCCCCTTAGATTAGTTCCCTGTGCCTCTGTCCAGCAAAGCCACTGAAGTGATCCCGAGTTAAACTTTATGTTTCCCATCCACTCGTCAAGATTTCTTTTGAAGAGTGTTAGCGAGGAGCTCTGCCTAATGTAGATTGGGATCTTGTTCCAAAGCATGGGAAGTCGCATGGGAAGTCTCTGGGACAGGAATCTATCCCTCCAGCATGTCCTATTTATTGCTGTGGTGAGGTTTAGATCCCTACAGAGTATGGCTCACGGGGATAAGGTTTTCTTTAGGTGGAGCATGTCCATCAATTCTGGGTTGGACATGGCCTTGTATGTCAGGCAGAGATCACCTCTGAGTATGCGGTATGCAACAGAGTACAGCTGTAATTTCTTCAGTCGAGCTGCATAGGGCATCTATTTGAGGCCAGTGATCCTCTTGGTGAGGTACTTCTGTGGTCTTTCCAGCTGTTGCAGGTGTCTTGTAAGGTACATCCCAAATGGGGTGTTGTACTCTAAGATGGGTCTGATGAGTGATGAGTAGAGGGGCACAATGACCTTGTTTGATGTGGATGCAAACCCTTTTGTGATTAGGTGGGCCACGTAGAAGGATTTTCTAACCACTTTGGCAATGTAATTAATCAAAGGTGAGATGGGCAGATGATACACCTTCTTACCAAATCTGTCAAGTATTCTATTTTCTTTGATATGAGGCAGATCACTAACGGGCATTAATTTGTCAATCTCTTGGGGAAAAAAACAGATTATCAATACTAGGACCAGCCATGTGGATTTCACACATACTTCTCAGCTGTCTCTGATTTTGGCTAAACATTTTGCTCTGTCTATTCTAATCATTCTTAAAAATGCTGATTTTTTGAGAAGATGCAACAGGTTACACTTACTAAATAATGACAATCACTAGAGTTACAGAATGCAGATCAGCATTATACTCTCAAAAGGTCTAGTTTTTGTTCCTTGTAAACATGCAAATATAGCAAATTTACTTATGGAATTAAAACTATTTACAAGGAACTTAACTTTATGATTATTTTTAATGACCTAATACGGGCTACGGGTAGGTCTTAGAACATCTAGCACATATAATCCACCATTAAATCATACGGTTCAACTATTTGAAAAATTCTGTGAAAGTGAGTTAGGTTTCTTTTAAACAAAAGACAACATGGTGAGTATAATATGAGTAGACATGAAATGGATGAAGAATCATAAAACCTGATAAGGGAAGGGGATGGTGATTATACATAAGGAATTTTACACTAAGAAAATGTTTGCTCTGTTAAACGAGGATATGTACATCCCTGTTATCACTGAATCAGGTTAATGGAGCTTATAATAAAATTAGGAACCAAATTAAGGATTTATTTATTGAAGGTAGATTAACAATAGATGAATTTAATTACCTTAATGTTAACTACCCAGAGTTGCCTAGTATCTTTGGAATTCCTAAAATCCATAAAAATATGTATGATCCACCTATGTGCCTAATAGTGGATGCCTGGGGTTTGATCACCAGTGCCTGTGCAAAGTTTTTAGATGTAAAGCTGAAATATCTAGTAGAAAAAGAAACAAATATGTAAGGACTCGTGGGATTTTCTGAATAAAATTAATGGATTAGTATTTAATGAAGCTGATATGCTGGTTACAATTGACTTAAATATCTATATACCGTAATTCCTCACTCATTGGGATTTGAGTGGTTTTGTGAATATTTAGTTATAAGAATATCGAACAAGTTAAAGTTAACCTTTATGAAGAACTCTTGTACAAAGTAGAACAAAACAATCACCAACCAGAGTAGGCACCTGGGTCCTTCCACAAATATGTATAAAACAAATGGACCCAGTGATGACAACAGGACTTTAAAACAAATCCGTCTTTAATTCACATAAAAAAGCAGGACATAAGCGCTTTCGTAAATTCACTACTTCACCAGATGTAATTTACCACTTCATAACCACACCTTTAAATACACCTGTTCAAAGTCACACGATTAATACACAGTCTAATTTAAAGGTGCAAACACTGCTAGTCCATACACAAATACTAAAAACATATTAAAACAGTAGTTCATAAAGCTCTCATATATTAAAATACATCATATATTAATGTACATAAATAAAAAATATATGTATAATATATATAAAAATCATTATATAAAAATATATCCATAAAATATATAAAAAATATATATATGGTTGTAAAGGACAAGTACTATTATAATAGTTAATCATCATACTAATTCATTTTCTATTCAAGGCTCTAGCCTTGAGTTTGGATTTTAATGGAACCCTGTCATTCAGGCCATGTCCGAAATCTCCCCTCATTCTCACTATCCATTTTGCCTCCAATTGTTCAGTCGGATTTCTAATGTCACCCCTCCTGCTACTTTCATACACACATCCAATAACCATAAATTTAAAATAATGTGTGGTGTCAATATCAACAACATGTTTGGATAAGGAACTCACTGTGTCATTTTTACCTATATGGTAGTAGTGTTCGCTGATCCTATCCTTTAACACTCTGTTTGTATGATGATTACTATTATTAACTATTATAATAGTATTTGTCCTTTACAACCAGATATATACTTTTTATATAAACCTTTTATGGATATATTTTTATATAATGATTTTTTATATATATATTACACATATTTGTTATGTACATTAATGTATGATCTATTTTAATATATGAGAGCTTTATGAACTACTGTTTTACGAAGTAGATATATGTTTTTAGTATTTGTTTAAAGACTAGCAGTGTTTGCACCTTTAAATTAGACTGTGTATTAATCATATGACTTTGAATAGGTGTATTTAAAGGTGTGGTTATGAAGTGGTAAATTACAACTGATGAATTAAAGACGGATTCTTTATGAAGAACTACTCAAATTGATACTGGGTAACAATTTTTTGATCACTGAAGGTCAGTATTTTTTACAAAAAAAAAAAAAAAAAAGGAGCAGCAATAGGCTCAAATTGTGGGTCTCTTTTTGCTAATATAATTATGGCATACTGGGAGAAGAACTTTTTATTTAACAGTAAATATAATGAAAATTTTAGGATATACATTCACTACCTGGATGACATCTTTATTATAAGGAAGGGAGGACAGGATAGCCTGAAATAGTTCTTTACATTTATTAACCAAACCACTGAGTTTTTGAAGTTTACTTTACAAAAAGATCTATTTAAAATAGCTTATGTGGATCTGTTACTTGAAAAAGATTTAACACTGAAAAGCTACAAAGCATGTATATACATGCATACATATATTTATATATATATATATATATATATATATATATATATATATATATATATATATATATATATATATAAATAAAAAAACAACGTATTATAATAGCTTACTTCATTTTTCCAAAGCATATCCTTTGGTTCAAAAGAAAAATCAATACTAAAAGGGCAGTTTGTACAAGCTGCGAGAATGACTACTATGGAGAACGATTTTGCAACAGAATGCGATATCTTAACTAATATGTTTCTTAGGAGAGGATATCCCTCTAATTTTATAAAGGAAGTGAGGGTCGAGGTTATGTCTAAAAGACTTGCGTGTCATTTCACCCCTATATTAAACAACAGAAATGTTCCCATTGAAATTAAGTTGGGTGTAACAAAAAGAAACAATCAGTTTAGAAGTGCGTTGGTGACAACATATAATTTAGACAGCAATAATATTAAACAAATTGTGACAAAAAAATTAGGCAATTCTGAAGGATGATACAGACCTTAGAGACAAAATAGGGGAGGTGCCTAGATTTGTATATAAGAAAGGTAAAAGTTTGAAAATGATTTTAGAAAAATCCCCTATAGGGACAACAAATTGGCAAGTCCTGGGATAAGCAGTTGTGGCTTTTGTTAACTACTGTAGATATACACAAAAGTGTGAGTATGTGGTTATTAATGGAAAGAGATTGGACTTGTTTGATAGATACAAATGTCAAACTAAAGGGGTGGTGTATATCGCCTTGTGTCAGCTATGCACAGTTTATTACATACGGAAAACGGAACGTTCTTTAAAAGAATGTATTTTTGAACATTGTTACGAAATCAAAAAAGGAAAAACCACAAATGCTCTAGCAAAACATGTTTTAATCAACAAAAAACATTGGCTTAAATTCATTATTCTTGAAAAAATTAATAAAAATGGAGGGGTGGACCATGGGCGGTCCATTTAAAAAAGAGAAAACTATTGGCAGTTGCTAGTAAATGCGTCCATTTACCGTGGACTGAACAAGCAAATTTCCACTGGAAGTTTACCGACATTAAAAGCATTACACTGATCGTATTTGATAATGAATTAGGCTTTTAATATTTGCGATAGACTATTTTATTATATATGATTTTTTATTAGAAGACTTTAAAACTTTTTAATCATTCTAATTCAATTAAAACTGATTTGATCTTTTAAAGGATTTTGAATCAGAGTTGCTATTAGCTAATTATGAGAATGATAGGAAGAGCATTGCTACTACGGGTTTGAAAAGGAAATGTTATTGGTAATCAGAAAGTAGAGTGTACAACTACCTGGGATTGGATGAATAAATGTTTTTGTAAACGTCATGGAGTTTAAAAGAATAGTGTAAATAGGGGGCAATAAAAAATAGGTAAATAATGTTGATGTGCTGTTTAAATGTCTTTATTTCTATTTTTATAAAACGTTTTTTAGCTATTTTAACTACCTATACGATTGTAAAATGTTCTGCTTCCTAATAGGATTTGGGACGAGAGTTTTGATTGGTTGTTTAAGGGAGTAGCACTACTGGGATTGGCGTGTGAACTTTTGGAGAAGGCTATGAATCATGATATAGGGTTTAGGGAGAGTAGGTTAATTGTACTTTTATTGGTCAATTCATGAATGATGTCTGGTCAACTAATGTATTTAAACTTAGTTTTTATGTTTATCTGATGAAGTTTTGTTAATATACAGAACAAAAGTGCTTAACTCTGTTATTTTATGTTTGAGTTTCAGTTCTTAAGTGTTATCCATGAATTAAAATGGAGTTCTACACCTGAAACATGGGTTTCTCCTCTTCTTGGATTTTAGTTCAAGTTTGTCTTGCTGTTTTCATTGTGTCCTGACATAGGGGAAAAAGCCTACCTCCAAGTTCGCCTAGCTACTAACCTACAGAACAAATGGGCAGTAGGACTCTTGCCATGGAGAACAAATGGACTCATGGGGGTAGGGGAATGATGGTCAGCAGAGGCAGTTACGCAAAAAAAAAGAAATTCTCTGTGTTAATTCAAAAAGGTTGGTTTGCACCTCTTGCGTGGGGCTTCCTTTCTCTTCAGTTTAGTGGGACTTTCATGAGACAGAGATAAAGGCACAAAGTCTGGAGAGATGTCCCCAGGAAGATGTGAGGTTAGCATCTTTGCTGCTTGCAAATTATATTAACCTCATGTAACTGTAATCTCGTGTGTAAGAAAAGAGCAATTCAGTGCTAAAAGGAAGCAGCAAACTGGTATCTCCAAGTGACGGGAGAATGCATACTTCTGGTGGATGAGTTTAAGTGTACTGATGTCTTATTTACAAGAGAAGGTAGAGGTGATTGAGGGGAGGACTAACCAGTACATGGGTGCACCTGCACCACTACTGCAGGAACTACTGTAGAGTGAGTTGGTTATAGTGTCAGATGAAATATGAAGGAGCTCTTAGTTTAGCAGTAACCCATGTCCCTATCCTGGCCATGTAGGGGAGCAAGGTTCACCCCCCCTCCCATTACGGAGTGAGGAGCTCAGCAAACAGAAGATCCTGAAGTACAGCCTCTGCTTCTCCGGGCTGGAAAATGGCAATAAATCACTCTCTAAACTTCTGTTTACTAGTCTTCCTTACATGGTAAATCACTCTCTAAACTCCTCTTTACTGCCCTTCCTTACATGGTAAATCAGCCTCTAAACGTCTCTCTATTAACCTTCCTTATATGGTAAGTCACTCTCTAAACTTCTCTTTACTACTCCTCTTTTCTTTAATCTCATGTCTATAATCACTTCCTTGCCATGTATAGCTAAACTTCCCTCCATACCTACACACCAATGCTACTTTTCCTCTTGTCTCTATTACTCCACTCACACTGTAGTTTGTCTAGCAGCACTTCCTCTTTTTCTTCATTTCACCTTACCTAATCATGCTCCTTTCCCACTTGAGCATAATTCCTGCTCTGCTACTACTAACACACCTAACCTCCTATCAGCTACAACCCCACAAAAATCCACCACTACCCCTAAGCACCTTTTCACAGGGTCAAAATACCACCCACTCTGATTTCTCTAGGTCTCCAGACTTACTACCCTCAATAGACATGCAATGTCAAAGTCCCTGTTCCTAAAACTACTTAGGATCAAATCCAAATGCAAATGCCCTGCCCTCTCCATCCTACACTCAGGTTCATCCATCCATCCAGAACCTCTTCCCCCATTTTTTTCACATGGGGTCAGGGTGTCACTTCAACAGTGACAATCATCTACAGCCAAAGTTCACACCACTGGGTGGCTAGCCTTGCCATGGCTGTTCTTTAATACCACACATTCGCATGCACACGCACACCTATGATCAATTTAGGGTGTTTAATCCACCTACCACGTCTTTGGAATGTGGGAGGAAATTGTTGTTTACACAGGGAGGACATGCACACTCTGCATAGGGGGCACCCCAGCTGAGAAATGAAACAAAGAACCTCTTGCTATGAGGCAACAATTCTATCAATACTCAGTGCAGAGTATAAAACTATGTGAGGATTTTAGACCAAACCCTGGCCCTTCTCACAACATTTCAAGCTTCACAGTTTGTAGCTCACAATCAGTCTCCTCTAAACACAGTAAATCATCCACCCTACATCTGTAATATAAAATTAGGAAGCATTAGAAATAACCTAACAGACCTCCATGCCTGGATAGCACACAACTCACCAAATGTCATTACAGCTACGTAGCTACTGAAATTTGGCTAAATCAAGATATAAAATGAGGAAATTCTACCTCCAGGGTACAATACTCTAAGCCAAAACAGAACAAAAAAAAAGGCAGGTGGAAATTTGCTTTGCTTATAACAATTCCTCTCAACTCTTCGTCCCTCACAGCTCTCTGAAATACATAATGCTGAAATCCTCACATCCTTTCTAAAACTAAATAGACACAAGTCTCTATGCATAATATAAATTTATATTCCTCCAGGCAACAATAAAAATGTAGTAGAACAACAATTATTCTACTGGGCTTCCTCAAATATTCTACAAGAAACTATCAATGATCAATACACATACTGACTGGTGGACCATGAGCAATGACACCTCTAATGATGTGATAAACTTAGATGGGCTAACAGCTTATTATACCCTTAACTAGGTACAATAAAAATTTACTACAGGAAGTCTACCAGAGTCTGGATCCTTACTAACTTCCCAAACAAAACTGTTTCCTCTGGTGTTCTCCCTGAAACCCTTATTGACCACCATCCCTACCTTCACTATAAGGGATCATCACTATATCCATACACTCCACAGCTGCAACCATGCTCACAATCTGTCCTCCTACCAAAAAAGATGCCTTTTTAAAATTAATAAACTGGAACCATCAACTAACCTTTCAACTAGACAATGCAGTTTCTCTAGTCAACACCACTTTCTAGAATACTACAAATGTACAGGCTCCTATAAGAACCAAAACAATCAAAGCAAATCCAACAATCTGGTTCTCCAGGCAAACTAAACAATGTATGTTCCATAAAGATAAAGCACAGGAAACCTGGAGAAAAATATAAGAGAAGTCTAATTTACAATAATACTTAACTCAGAGAGAGCATCAAGCAAAGAGTTACATTTGACAAGAAATTATATTGCACTATTCTACAAACTATCCATACAAAGTACCCCAAACGCCTGAGGTTTTCAGTCAACCAACTGCTAAATCCTGGCCAGGTCACCCAAACTAGCCCCTCTGCTATCCCTCAATCAAAGGACTTGGCTGCCCAATTGAATGCATACTTCATTAACCATGTAACTTCTCTCCTATAGGCCTCAGCCTACACTATCCTACAATTTTTCTCTAAACCAGCATTCTACCATACTATTTATATACAATGCACACACACACATGTGTGTGTGTGTGTGTGTGTGTGTGTGTGTGTGTATATATATATATATATATATATATATATATATGTGTGTGTGTGTGTTTGTATGTATGTATATACATAATTCTAAATATCCCACTTATTGTTCTTTTATCTCTGTTACAATATTCATTACTTCAAGTAAAGTTGGTTTAGATTTTGATTTCCATTTTTTAGTAATTGCTTTTTGTCAGACACCAGAATTAAACTCAACAAGGTCTTAAAGTGTCTAGGTAATTCAGATTCTGTATCCCAGCTCAGGGAAAAATAATTTGCCTACTTACACTCACTTTGTTACCCATTAGTACTGGCAGAGTACTCTGTAGAGAATTTTTAACGCTGCCAACTCATTACACTTCCAAAATATGTGTTCTCAGTTACCTCTTTCTTCCTCACCACATCTCCAGCATTTGCCATCTACCTGAGGAAAAATTATTTGGAGTCCGCTTGGGATATAAAAGTAACTATGCAAGTATTCCCAGGCAAAAATCCTAAATCGTCTAGACTTAGATGCATATTTGGGAGCCATAGATATGCCCTCCCCATTGTTTTTTAGTGAATCGCATATCAAATCTCTCTTCCCAGTCTTTTCTGACATCTTCTGACCGATTTATTTAGTTATCATGCAATATTTGATGTACCCTACTAATTATCCCTTTGTTAGCAACTTTGTTTCTAGAGTCAATTAAAAACTCAAGCAAACATCTTTCTTTTAGGATTCCCCTATCCCTTTCCCTTTTGTCTATACTCTGATATCAATCCCTGATAGGGAAGGCAATCACTAACCAGCAGTCAAAATGTCTTCTTGACCTCTTCCCATTCTACTACCTTTCCTTCTCTAAATATCTGTTCCCAATACATTGGTTCCTTTGCCAGCTTCAACACTCTCTTTCCACATATCTGTAGCTGCCATAACAAAATCCTTTTTAGCCCATACTCCTAAATGCGCCATTTTATCATGTCCCCATACATATGGGTATTGCTGGACGAATTTGTATGTGGCTATATAGTTTATAGCTATAGTCTTTGTTTTATCTTCATTAAATTTATATCTGGAAAAAAAGTACTGTCTCAGAATATTCCTCAATACTGAGATATCCTTTTCTGGTTCCATCAGGTCCAAAATAATATCATCTACAAATAATGCCAACTTTTCCTGAACAGTGTACCAATTATATCCTTGAATTTCTGAGTCCCTTATTGTCTTTGCCAGTGGTTCTAAATATAGTGCAAACACCAAAGGGGAAAGAGGATACTCTTGTCTGGTTCCTCTATTCAGATACAACTTAACAGCGAGGAACTCTTCCACTTAGAATTTTGCTGCCGATCCCGCATATATCCTTCTAATTAACCTAACAATTATATTCAGAAATGCAAATGCTTCCAGTGCCCTACTCATAAAATCCCAGTTACATTGTCAAAAGCTTTCTCTACATAAAGACCCTCCAATAACAGCAGTAGTTTCTTACATTCTGCTTCCATCTAGATCACTTAATGTCTTACCATAGTTAGAAGTTAGGTCTGATGACGTGATCTACGAAAGGCCATGGACTTTTATGATTGAAGAATGCTTATTTTTATGTTTTTTAATACAAACATGAATTTTCTGACCATGATCTCCAGTTCAACCTTTTACACCCTCAGGGGTCTAATAACAGGATAGGGTATGTAAGATCTGCATATCTTAAACACAGGATGTCCTTAATGTGTTCATCTGCATATATCCCATGAGCCTGTAGCATAAGAGTTTTTAAGGAATCACACAGCAAAAACCCTTGCCTAGCCATTTTTTTTCTTGTAGTTTTTTACAGATTGGTTTATCTATGGGACTTGTTTTAGTTTATTAGGAGGGATTTTTACAGACACCCTTATGGTAATGGACATCAGCTGGGTTAATGTAAGCTTGCAAACTTAATTTTTCAGTGTAACAAGTGTGCTTACCTAACTTCTGAAAATGCTGCATAATAAAGGAAAACCTCATTTGAAGAAGAATAACCAAGAGTCTCAGTGTCATTTTTTGATTGCACAGGAGACTCTTTTACAGCATTTTGAAAAATAAAAATCTCTTAAAATCTGATTTAAGCTTGGAGCTCGACTTGCTGGTTCAATTACCTTAAAGCTATTCAGACACACGTCTAAATTACTCTGGATACCTGGGAATGAGTTTTTAACCTTGATAGAATTTCATATATCATGTAGAGACTACAGTTTTCAAATGAAGAGTCAGCACTTTCAACATAAATGAAAGTCCTAGCCTAAAAACACCTGCTTGACAAATTCTAACTAGTGGACCACATAAAGTATACATTACCAAGCACCTTCCAAATGGAAACGTGCCACCAAAGGGGATTAATAATCACAGAAACACAAATGAGAACCCAACCAATATTTTACAAATCCACCCCAACCCTATTTTTTACAGACTCTTAACATTATTAAGAAGTCATGCCTGTTGTGAATTAATTGCAGATATAATCTCCCAGTTAGATGCTTAACACAACCTGTCCTATTAACTTCAATTAGTCTCTCAAAGTCTGGTCACGGACTTCTACCCAGGAGATAACCTGAGGCAAACCAAAGTCCCCAAATTCCATCTAATTCCATTCCAACAAAAAAGAAATAATGCTTCACACAATACACTACCCGTGCCAAGTAGTAGTAAAACCTCAGCTGCTCAGGTAAGTTAACTAGATGGGAACGGATGCCATACTTAAAGTATAGCCCAACTTAGCCTATCAAATGCGACATGCTTTGCAGACAAGTTATTCTTTATTTCCTCTCATATCCTAAAAAGAAGTACTCCATACTGAGCAGGGATAGACTTAAATTTCACTTGACAGGGAAACAGACCTACTGTTTAGTCTGAAGCCACATACAGCATTGTTCAAAAGAGAAGGATATGGATAAAAAATGCAGTGGAGTCTTGAAATGAAATTAAAATATCAAATCAAGGAAATGACACACATCATGGGTTCTGTACAATGTCTACAGAATGACAAAGTAAAACAGTACTGGAAGCATATGTCGACATTCATATTATGCCAAAACTTAAATGCATAGTGTTTCCACAGTACAAATGCGCTCACGTACAGTCATGATGCAGGCAAAAACACATGAACGGTAGATTGCTGGGATCAGAATAAAGTAAATTAATGGTGACATTAAGCACATTAATACAGGCTGAACATACTGTACAAACATGTTACTGGTCTAAGAAAATGTTGCATCGGCATCGTTGCTTTCAACAATTCAGCATGAATCCTAACTAACTTACACATTTTAGCAAATATAACATAAACTTGGTTCTAAAATAACATTTGACGACATGAAACAAGAACATCTATTTAAGCACATGTACACAAATGCTCTAAATTGTCAAGGATCATACATTAGTAACTTGTTGAATTATGCTGGCCCCTTTGCTACTGACTTGGAGTTAAGTTATGTGACCCCAAACAGTCAGGTTTGAAACATACAGATATAGGAGAGGGGCTTAATGTTAATTTAAGTTTACTAAAGCAGCATTCTAAATTACAGCATTTCTATTTCGATACAGAGAGCAACTCAGAATTTCTAAAAATGCAAATTGCATTTGTTCTCATTAGTAAACATGCCTGAAGCTAAACAAATGATACAAGTATCTCTCTCTTGGAAGTTATTCAGAAATACATTATTAAAATACTGTTAGCATATTAAAAATTAAGTAATTATTCCTAATTAGTCCATTAATGTCTTAGTACTATTTACACATTTGTAACACACCAAGTAACATAAAATGCGTAGAAATAACTGCATAAAACACAAGTTTATGATAACTAGCTAATGAGCACTTCTGAGTCTGAAAAAAAGGATCACTGCATGAGGAAGTTTACTAAAGGAATAAAAATCTGAGTTGTTGAGCAACAAGCACCTCAGTATAGGGCACTTGGATTTCTCATACATTGTTTTTACTACACTACTTAATTCAGAATCAGCTACTCATCCCTTTATCTTCATGACAGCTTGCTGTATTATGCAGGACAGGAGTGACTAATGATCAGAACAGCAATCACTGTTAGCAACTCACGAGGTATGACAGTCATTTATCACAAAAGATGCCGTCATACACAAGTAAAGCATTACATTTTGCGAATACACAGCACGTTTAAGATCTGAACTGCAGTGAATTTCATTAATCAGAAAACCTCCCATACAACAGAGTGACACAGAACGTAATGTACTAATTGTGCAATCCTTTCACTAGCTCTTGATGAATATGGTAGTCATATCTGTAAGTGGGAGCTTTCACAGCATATAATGATAGCACCCACAAGACAGCCAGACAATTTTAGAATGCTGGGAAAATGAATAATGCCTCCCACAGGCAAAGGTCTACACCTTGTCTTTCCAAATGAATTTTATCTGAAAAGAAAGAAATACTCCTCTTTGTATATAAATTGCACTTTTTACAGGGATTTAGTAAAGCTGTCTAGAAAATTACTGTTGCTCCCAACACCCGCTTAAAAAAAATGAATACACTAACAAATTCAAGTGAAATAACATCTCTGATTATGTTAACACTGTTATGATTATTTTTTGTAATAGCACTTTCTGCAGTTGTTGCATACTGTACAACACAGCAATTCTGCTACAGGCTGCTTCTGAAGCTGGAAGGAAGTTTAATTTTTTTTACCATCCAGCAAGCAGTGCTTACTGTGATATGTTTAGTCATGCCTTCTGTTCTGGGCAGACTTCAGAGACTGTTAATACCTTCAGGATGTAAATGTATATAGCACCCAGTCTATCAGTGGGTATTATACTATGCAGAATCAAACATTGTAACACAGTTGTGATGTAGCAGTAATTGTCTCAACAATGCGAAGCCTACAGTTAGAGTGACAGTAAAGAAGATTTCTGTCAAGTTCTTGAAACTATCATCTTTAAAGTCTTTGTTGTGACATTTAATTTCATAGCCTATCAAGTTTTGATAATTTCAAATATAGATATTCCGACAGACTCCAGATATCTAAATAAATAATTTTCAACACCCACTTTATCCTAATCAGGTTATAGATAGGCAAAATCTTATTCTAGCAAACAACAGACGTATGCCAATGAACTAGTCCTGGATGGCACACAAGTGCAAATGCCCCTACATCAGGCAAACCAAATCACACACATCCATGGGCAATTTGGATTTTTTATTTTAATCTGATCGTCACTTAGCCAGTGCAGAATGCAACTTACTCCTGCTAGTGCTAAAGCTATTTCATCTCTCTCGTGACAGCTAGCCAGTCAGAATTTTACAGTTAGACAAGCTTCAATTATCTACGGAATCCCATATCAAGTTTTTTGTTTTCCACTCAACAGGATAAAATAACTTGTACTGAAATATTAACAGATGTTGTCCACCATTTATAAAAGACTGAAATTCCATCTTCTTTCTTGATTCTAAAAACTTGCTTCCTTTTAATTAACTTGAATGATCAATGTGTCTTTCGGCTTTTCCTGGTTAAGGGTCGCCACAGCGGAACTCCGGTCTGCTAATGATTAGCAGTGAATTTTTACAGTGCCGAGTTGCCAGCCCGACGCCCAACCTTCAAAGAAGGCACACCCATTCATACACGCACCTACCTGCATGTCTTTAGATGTCACTCGACTGCAGGGAGGACATGCAGACTCCACACACAAGGAGCTCCAGCTGATGATCAAACAGGAGAACCTCTTGCTGTGAGGCGACAATACTGACCGCTGCACCACCGCGGCCTACAATTAACTTGAATATCAATAAGAACATTTAAGAAAGAACAACACTGGGGAAGTATGATCTGCCAGAAGGAAGACGTAGTAGTGACATTTTTTTTAACACTTGGACACAAAGGCAATGCATTCTCTGTCACTCTTCTCTGCCCCAACCCCCTCAGTTACATAGGAATAAGCTAATTTGATCCAAAACATGCTACTTACAAATGGTATGCAGTGAGATATGTACAGGAAATATGGTGGATGTTTTTGGTACATAGGAAAGATATGGTGCTCTAGGGAATGTCACAGTGGGGTACACCAGAACACTGCTATATAGGCCACAGTTGCAAAACAGTGTTTTAAGGACCCAGTGTTTATGACAAGTACTATCATTTATGACAAGGTACACAACTGTGGATGGCAGCAAACATGGTATGTTTTGTGGACACCCTTAGCTGTGTTTTTAAGCTCATCAGTACTGCAAATATGTAAATGACAATGCAACTCTGAATAAATGGGACAGAAGTACTATAAAGTGAGGATTCATGCTGTTCATATATCAGGTGTCCTTTTCAGGTGCCTCATTACATTACCTTTATGATGGCGGTTAGGGCATGCATACATACTTACGTATATCACACTCATGATCATAGCAAAGACACTCAACACCATCTCCATGAAACTCAACACAAAAGTCAAAGGACATTATGAAACATGCATTTCTGCAGGCCATCCCCACTACACTGACAACATCCCATTTACTAAACTATGCCATCTCGATGGATGCACAACAGTGCAGAAAGGACAAACCATGCAGGAAGGAAGATGTGCTCCCTCTTCATGTCTGCAGCGTTCTGCTTCTTGAAACAGTTCAGTGAAGTTGTACTTGCAGTTCAAAAACATCTAATGGAAAATAACTTCCTGGTTCCTCATATACAGTCCTTCACCACCCGGACCAGAAATGCTGAAAACCAAAAGTCCATAACACATACTAAAAAGTGAGTAACAGAGGATTTCAGTATTCCTTGACTGATATGTAAGGACACAAAAATTCAGAAGCTCTTCACATGAAGAAGAAAAAAGCACTTCACTGTAACGTGATCAATTTATTACCATTAGATCTATGTACCCCCCACCCCGAAGCAATACGTTTTTGCACACCCTCTTGCTTCCAGTTTCAGCCATTCAGGTCCTGTTTCAGTGTCCTACCCATAACCCTCCTTCAGCTTATTTTATTTAAAAATAATTTCTTCTTTTAAATTGCTTGCACAGAGCATATTCACTGCTAATGTTTTAGCTAAAAAAAAATCTTTTTAAACAGTAAAAAAACTGCCTGCTACAAATGTAGCAAACAGCTGATATATAGGTTTATAATCTACCTGCACATATGCACAGGGTTCTACCTCTCTACAGCACTCAGGTTTTAGTTTTAAAAAATATATATATATTTTTTTTAATTTTTTTTACTTTCAAACTGTAGCAAACCATTTGTTACAGCTTAGACCATATAAGAACTGCTACAGAGCTCAGGTTTGACCACAAATGCAATATTTTTAAAAGCCAGTATTACATTAGAGAGAGATCCCAATCGGCTGATCACACCACTGGGTGGTGCCCCTCTTGCGCTGCCCTAGCTACATTACTGCAAAAAATACATATGGACAGATGACTATGCAGACATATACAAGCACCAGAAATAACTACATCTGATGCATACTCCACAGAAGCAATGCCAAATTCAGGGACCTTGTCAGCCTACAATACCTCTGTTTCAGATGTGGTTAGCTGTCCTTATATGGAAATTGGGAAACTGAATGCTTTTTTTTGTAATGTACCTACAAGTATGACAACCATATATTTCTGCAGATTGCTAACAATATGATATATAAATGTACTGAAGTACATTTATGTGTGATGTGGAAAACATTACATTTTGATAAGTGCAACAGAATTAAACATAGCTATCCATTTCTTTTCAAATATTATATATATGTATATAGAGATTTATATATATATATATATATATATATATATATATATATATATATACACACACACACACACATATAGATGGAGATACACACAAATGCACATGTTCAAATAAGGTAGCTTTTAGTGAACAGATCATATTTGCATTTTGTGTAAGTGGTTGGAGTACTTTAAGTACACTGTTGTTTCACTAATGTGATCATACTGGTAGTAATGATTTATTTATTTTACATTTGTTTACCAGGAAAGTCTGACTGGACATGTCTTTTTCAGCTGAGGCTCGGGAAGAAAAGCTCCACTTAACATAACTACTTTTAACAATGCAGACAAATACAATTACACACTTAGTAGACAGATATAGAAAATGCAATTTAAAATGCATAAAGAAGATACATTTTTCCAGTCACTTTAAGGTAGCTTTGTATGTACGCAGGCAAGTAGCTCTTCAGAAGACATGATTCAGAGCAAAGTTAAATAGTATTCCCATGTCAAAGACTATTGTAGTATGTAATGATGAGGTTTAAATTAGTCTCCAGAGTAAAAGATAGAGATGCCTGAAAGTTGATGGTTTAATTATTTGAAGTCAGAATAAGCACAGTATGCTTGGTGTTAGTAATAACCGAAGTAGAGGTGGTCATACTTTCTGAAGGAGATAGTTTAGTAAGGAACAGAGTAATGGCACAGCCACTTACTAGATAAGTGAGGTTTTAGTATTTTTTTAAATTGGGATAGGGTAGGGGTAGATACAATGTCCTGTTGTAGCCCATTCCAGATTTTGCCTATGTAATTTGAGAAAAGGGATTCTCCAGCTAGGCATTTGGGTGTATTGGTCTTAATGAGGTGTTTGTTGGCGAAATGTAGAGTTCTGGCAGTGGAATCTGGTAGTAATATTTGTTTCAGGGCGGATGTTTTCTCAGGATGGTAGAAGATTTTATAGGCCATAGTTAACTGGATAAAGAGAAGGAGTTGGGGGAGTTCCAGCCAGTTGAGTTGCTTGAGTGTTATACAGTGGTGTGATCTAAATGGCGAGTTTGTGGCATATCTGGCAATTTTATTGCAACAGGTTTCTAGTTTTTAGCTTTGATAATGTGTTTTATTCATATGACAAATTTATAACAGATAATACAGAAGGACTTATCCAAGTTTTTGGCCTGTCTGTAATAGGTAAGATGGTAAAATGCCACTCCCTTTCCAATTACCCCCACTGGTTCCTAAAGTGCTGCGTTCACTAGTAAAACCCAGGTAGCATGACTCGCAGTCCAGACACCCTTAACTCATTGCCACAGCAATGACACGTCCAAGTATTTTGTATGTGGAATAAACTGTGAAACTAGACTGGCACCAATGAGAATCAGTGTCACAGGGTTGATAAGTCCAAGTATTTTGTATGTGGAAGAAATAGTGATACTAGACTGGCACCAACGAGATCTGAATATCATCCCACCAAAATGTGGAAGACAGGTCGTAGCTCTGCCTCCAAAGGGTGAAGTGATAGCAAATAAGTGCATACAAGTCTGTTTAATTTATTAATCCAGAAAATATAATCATGCCCCACAGGTTTAAAAGGAATATGTACTGCTGTCCTGAGTAGAGGCTTCCATCTACTACACCCAAATCGAACTGCACATTATTCACTTATAGGGCTTATTCACTCTTTTTGTCAACCAATGTCCTCCAGCTCCCCTTTATCCACAGTAAAGTACAGTTGTGTACACTTACCATAAATGTAGATGTTCGAGTGTATTCACTGTTGCAGTCATTACATTTGGGTAATCTGCCCTCAGTCAGCCTGATTAACAAAGTCTTGGGTCCTGCGTAGGTTGCTGTCCCTTCTTCCATGACGTCAGGACGTCAGGGGTATAAAACATGCAGCCAACTCCATTACATCACTTTTTCTTGCCCCAGATGTCAGGTGCCCCCAAATGGGGAGCAAAATATATATAAATAATTTAAAACACAAAAATATACCTCCAAACAAAAGCAAATACACCAAAAAGGCTTTTAAGTGTAGTAAAAGAAAGGAGAGGCATAGTAAGAGAAAAAACAGGGTGCTGGAGGGAGGGTAACCAGGACTGCAACAGTGAATACACTCGAACATCTACATTTATGGTAAGTGTACAAAACTGTACTATGTTCTTCCTGTTTCACTGTTGCAGTCAATACATTTGGGTAGATTCCCAAAGCTATGGTTGGGAGAATGGATTTATACAGCATTAGGACCAGCTACAAGGCCATGCAAAACAGCAGCGGCAAAACCAGCTCTGGATTTAGAGAAAATTGGTAAATGATAGTGCTTGGTGAAAGTACGAACTGAACTCCAGGTAGCAGCTTCTAGAATATCCCTGGTAGAAACACCTCTGAGAAAGGCTGTAGAAGTAGACGCAGCACTGGTGGAATGGGATCTGATCCTCTGGGGGTTAGGTTTTCCATGGTGCTTACAGCAATAACGTATACAATGCCTTATCCATTTGGAAATGGTTTGCTTTGAAATAGCCTTTCCCTCTTTTCCTGCAGCAAATGCTACCAGCAGTTGTTCAGATTTTCTTTGAGATTTAGTCCTGTTCAAGTAAAATCTATGTTGTCTGTGTACATCCAATGAATGCAGAATCCGCTCCCCTTTGTTCTGTGGATTGGGAAAGAAAGTTGGCAAATGAATGGACTGATTAAGAGCCACACTGGATATCACCTTGGGCATGAAGGATGGGTTGGTTCTGAGTGACACCCTGTCCGCATGAAAGATGATGAAAGGCTCCACTGCCATAACTGCCTGTAATTCAGAAATCCTTCTAGCCGAAGTGATTGCTAAAAGGAAGGCTGTTTTCCTGGAAAGGAATTTTAAGCCTGCAGTAGCAGCTGGCTCGAAAGTAGGCAGAGTGAGTTTTTCCAGTACAAAGTTAAGATCCCAGGCAGGGGTTGGAGCTCTCCTGGGTGGCCTCAAGTTTTTGGCCCCTCTGCGATACTGCTTTAGCAGAGGATGAGAGAAGAGAGGGGGTTCTGTGTTGTAATGAGCTGAAATGGCTGAGGCATGGATTTTTATAGAAGAAAAAGACAGGGCCTTGTGAAGCATCTCAGTTAAGTATTGCAAAATCTGAGGTAAATTGGGCACTGCTGGGCTCATCCCTTGAGACTGATTCCAGGCACAGAATCTTTTCCATTTGTCTGCATAAGATTTTCTAGTACTAGGTCTTCTCACCTCCAAAATGACATCCATCACAGGTTTGCTGAGGGATGCTAAGGGGTAATTTAAGTGATTAACCAAGCTGCAAGCTTCAATGTTTAGAGCTGAGGGTGCAGAATTTGGTTGTTCTGCTGAGACAGTAAGGAAGGTGTCTGAGGCAGGTGCCATGGAGAAATTTCTGACAGACTGTGTAGGAGTGGGTATCCGTGTTGGCGAGGCCAGTCTGGTGCAATCAAAATCATTTTTGGTTTGTCCTGTTTGACTTTTAGTAGAACTTTGGAGAGCAGAGGCAGAGGTGGAAAGGCATAGACTGATAGGGTTTCCCAGCTGAAAGACAGAGCATCCACTTTCCAGGCTTTTTTGTGAGGAGTTCTTGTGCAAAATTTGTCCAACTGGTAGTTCTGGGGTGAGGCAAAAAGATCTATGTCTGGGCTCCCCCATTTGCGTGTCAACATGTTGAAAATCCGTGGTTCCAGTTTTCATTCGTGTGGGTCCATGAGATTTCTGCTTAGTTCGTCTGCCAAAATATTCAGCTTTCCTGGCAGGAATTGAGCTTGTAGTTGTACTTGATAGCTCAAGGCCGTGTTCCACAATGCCATGGCTAGTCTGCAGAGGGGGTAGGAATGTGTGCCCCCCTGCTTGTTTATGTACCACATAATTGTGGTCTTGTCCGTCTTTACCATTAGTTGTCCTGGATGAAGGCAGTCCTTGAAGGCTGTCAGTGCATTCTGTACAGCTAGCATTTCTTTTTTGATTGATATGAAGGTGCATTTGATTTGGGCTCCATTTGCCCTGAATGCACTTCCCTGCCAGATGAGCCCCCCATGCAAAGTCTGATGCATCTGTAGTTAGGGTTTGGGTGGCAGGGGGTGGTGTGAATGGCAGTCCCTTGTTTTGGTGGCAGGCCTCTGCACACCACAGGAACTTTAGTTGCAGGCAAGGAATAGTAGGAATCATTGTTTCCAGGCTGTGACAATGCTGACTCCATAAACTTTTTAAGTACCACTGAAGTTTCCTCATATGCAGTCTTGCATATGGAATTATAAGAATGCAAGAGGCCATGAACCCCAAGGCTTGCAGCATTTGTCTTGCAGATAGCAGGGTTTTTGTGGCTACCTGTTTGAAGTAAGTCACAAAATGTATTTGTTTTTCTGGCGCAAGGAAAGCCATCTGGGCAGTTGTATTCAAGCTTGCACCCAAGAATGTAATTTTTTGAGAGGGTACCAGTTGTGATTTCTTTTCGTTTATAGTGTACCCTAGACAAGTTGGAACCCTTTTTACAAATGCCAGATGTTTTAGATGAATGGCCTTGTTTTTTGCCTGAATTACACAATCGTCCAGGTATGGATATATTGGGAGTATTTCTTTGCCTACAAAATGCAATTACTGGAGCCAGGCACTTTGTAAATACCCTGGGTGCAGTAGATAAGCCAAAGGGCAGTGCAGAGAACTGATAATGCAAGTAGCCCGCTTTGAAGCGGAGGTATCTTCTGCAAGATTCCCTGATTGGGATATGCAGGTAAGCCTCTTTTAAATCTAGAGCTGCCAACCAGGCATCTTTGCCTAGCATAGGAAGTAACTGGTGAAGAGTCAGCTTCTTGAATTTTGGAATGGCCAGAAAGGTGTTTAAAGTAGACAGGTCCAGAATTGGACGCCATGATTTGTCTTTTCTGGGTACCAGGAAAAGTCTGGAATAGAACCCTTGTCCCTTTTCCCTCTTCTGGTACTAGTTGAATAGCCCCCATGTTTTGGAGGGAAAGTACTTGTTTCTGAGCCTCTGCCCACTGATTTGGGGGCAGGTCTGGCCATCTGTTTGGTGTTGGCAACGTGTGGAAATGAAATCTGTATCCCTGGGACACTATATTTGAAACCCATTTGTCCTGGGTTATAAGTTGCCAGTTTTTTGCATGAAGAGCCAGTTTTCCCCCCAAAGGGGCAGCTAAGAGGTAAGTGCTTGGTAATTTTAAAGGAAAGTCATTGAGACTGTTTACCATAGGGAGGTTTGGAAGCGGAGGCACCCCATTGCTTAGTTCTGAAAGTCCCTTGGGACGGAAACCTGGTGCTTTTGAAATGTCTGGGTTTGGCTTGAGTGGTTCTGGAAGGAACTGGAAAGGACCAATTCTTAGTAGGCCAGTGCTTACTAAATCTTGGAGGTTGTACTTGTAAGAAATCTTTCACAGTTTGCATAGATTTAGCTTTATCTTCCATCTTTTTTAGAACTTCTTCAGCCTTATTGCCAAACAGACGGTCCTGCTGCAAAGGAGCATCCAACAATTTTGCTTTCACATGATCAGGCAGAGACTGCTCCTTAAGCCAAGCATGCCTTCTAAGCACAGACCCAGTAACAGCAGCCCTGCAAGAGGCCTCCAAAGAATCAAAACCACATTGCAAAGTATGTTTTCCAACTTGTTCAGATGAATGTAATAAATCCTGTAAATCCTTATTTTCCACACAGTCAGAAATCAACATAATTTTCTGTTTAAGCAGTCCCATGATATGCTGTTGATATTTTAGCATATGGAATTGACAGTTTAAAGCCCTGATTGCCAGGGTTGCAGAAGTATAAACCTTTTCACCCCCCATCTATCCAGCGCCCTGGATTATCTATCAGAAGGGGTAGGATCTTTAGCAGTAGAAGCCTTAATGCCCTCAGGCCCCTGAGAAATGGTTTCAGGGTCCACAACAGGATTTTTGAAAAGGAATTTGTGGGAGTCAGGAACCCTGTAGTATCTGTCTTACAAGGCGCCAGAGGCAGGGAATCAGGGGCCATACTGGGTTCTGAAAACACATCATCAACAATGTCTAGTACAGGTGGTACAGCCAAAGGCCTATGCTGAAGAAGAAGAAGGAAATCCCTAAGCCTCTTTTTGGATTCATAAAAATCCTGACTTTCCCATTGGAAATGCTCCCTTAAAGTATATAAAGTTTCCCCAAAAGAAAAATCCTCAGGGGGAGAAACAGAAGGAATGGAATCCTCTGCATCAGAGTCTTCATAAGTAGGTATGGACAAATCCTGTTCATTAGAAGAGTCAGAAGAAACAGAGTCCTGTTCAGAAGATTCATAGTCAAGTTCAGCCCTAGGCCTCTTAGAAGGGGGGGGGTTGATTACCCATGATAAACGTAATTAAATCTTCAGCCATTTTGATCTTTTGTTTTTTAGGCATAGGGGCCTGAACATGTGGCCTGGGCGTCAGTTTTCTAGACATAGATTGAGATTTTGGCCTTAATACTGAAGATGGTGTCGGTTTAATATACAAATCTGTAGACCTGAATACACCCTCAGAAACCGGTGCCTGCACAGCAGCTCCGGACCCATCCAAGGTAGAGATATCCATGGGTTCCATAGGTGAAGCATCTCGCGGCATACCGGACTCCGAATGGGTCTCAGTAGAGGCCTGCGAATCAGAAGTAGTGGGTACCAGCGACTGGCTTAGGAGAAGCGTCGTCGGCAGTTTTGGACCTCAAAGGCCTGTCTCTGTCTTTTTCTTTGCATTTTTTTGGTATTCCGGTAGTCGGATGGCTAACCAATGACATTTCTGGATTATTAAACCAAGAACCGAAATATTTAGAAGCAAAAATGTACCAATGACGGATATTGCGCTAATTAAATAGAGCACAAAACTGACAGCAAGGTACGTCGTGGTCAGGGCCTAGGCAAGGAATACAGTGCAAATGGAAATCCTTATAAGGTATTTGCTTCCCACAAGTAATACAATTATTAACTTTTACTGACATCGTTAGGAGCAAGAAAAAGTTTCCCCAATGGGGTACTTAGCTTTCAGTTGAAGACTTCAGTTCTGAAACTCGAAAACGAAAATTTCAGGAGTCGGCCGACCAGCACTTGCGAACTGCTTCTGCTTTGGGCACTGGGCGGCAAGAAAGACTGATGTGATGGTGTCGGCTGCATGTTTTATACCCCTGATGACCTGACGTCATGGAAGAAGGGACAGCAACGACACAGGACCCAAGACTTTGTTAATCAGGCCGACTGAGGACAACCTGCCAGCAGATTACTCAAATGTAATGACTGCAACAGTGAAACATGAAGAACATATGTCTTTCACACAAATCACTCACTTCCTCTTGGAGGCCTCTATGCAAAACCTCTTTCAAAAACATTTGGACATGAGAATACATGGAAAGAAGAGGATCCATAGGCAAACTTGCTGAAATGGTCAATAAATGAACCTTGATGGAGGAGTAAGAAAGGCTACCGGATAGTCACACGTGCAAATATTGTTAAACCACAGAACAACTAGCCCTGAATGGGTGCTGGTTATGCTGCTGGCAGCAACTAGAAAACCTTTCCATTTGCTAATCCATGACTTTCTAGTAACAGGCTTTCTTGCCTTCATTAGTATCTTATGCATGTCCATTGTAAACAGGTGCCTAAAGCGAATTAAGACTCTATCACCCAGGCAGTCAGTTGAAGTTGATTGGGGTCGGGGTGTACCAAACAACCCTGAGTTTGTATGAATAGATCCATTCTATGATGAAGCTTACGGCAATTGCCCCTGGCCATTTCCAAAAGAAGGGAGAACCACTGTTGTCTGTGTCAGAAGAGGGTTGCCACAATGACCTTGAAAGAATCCTTCTGAATCTTCAAAAGTACCCTGGACATCAGTGAAAAGGCTGGAAAAGTATACAGGAACATTGCTGTCCAAGGAAAATAAAAGACATCTGTCTTAAAGACCTTCTTGCACGGATTCTTAGAGAGCAATCCTGCCAGCTGATTTTTCAGTGAGAATGCAAAGAGGTCTACTTGAGAAACTTCCCAGAGATGGATCACATTTTGGAAGACCCCTGATCTAATTTCCATTCATGAGGGTCTGCCCTTGTCCTGCTCAGTTTGTCTACCACACAGTTTTGCTTTGACGGAATGCAGGATGTCTGTAGAGTGAGATTGTGCTCTAAAGCTATATCCCAACCTAAAATGGCTAGTCTGAAGAGAGGGTATTACCTGGTTCCCCCTTGCATGTTGATGTACCATATGACTACAGTATTGTCTGTAAGAACCTGAAGAGGTCCGTGGGACTAAACATGATTCAGAGAGTCAAGTGCTTTGGTCAGGGCAGGCATCTCTAATATTTCTGCACTTGCATCTGCCCTTTGTGTCCCATATACCTGGCACATTTATCCATCCTGAAACTGCTCCCCAAGCAACGTCTGAGGTGCCTGTGGTGACTGGCTGCTTTGAGGCAGGCAGGGAGAAGGGGAGACCTGGATTTAGTGATATTTGCTGTCTCCACCCAGTGATTTCTCTCATGACAAACCCCAGCACTGGGATTTGAAAAGTCAAAGCATGTTGGTGCTGGGACCAGAGAGACTTCACTCACCACTGCACCTTTCTCTTGTGGAGTTTTGCCAGGGGTATCATGAAAATCATACATGCCCCAAGACCCAAACTTCTGAGGTTTTCCTTTGTAGTGATCAAAGTCTGAGTGTAAAACCTTAGGAATAGATCTAAATAACAGATCTCTTTTTTCCTGTAGAAGCAAAATTGGATGAGGGGTTAGTGAATCCCTTAGAAAATATGGAAAAGGAAGGCTGAAAAATCCTTAAAGATTCCCTGTATCAACTTACCCCTTTCATCACACTTTCTTGATCACCTCTGCAGCACAGGAACCAAAAATCAAATCTCTATTCAAAGGAGAATTTAAAATCTCATTTTTCACATCATCTGGGAGGTTCTGAAAAATGCAGCCAGGTAAACCTCTTCAAATCAGTACCAGCAACCATAGCCTTGGAAGTAGCATCAACTGAGTCATACACACACTTCAAGCAATTATTTATTTATTATTTTACACTTGTTAACCAGGGGTGTCTGACTGAGCCAAAAAGGCCCTTTTTCAGCAGAGGCCCGGGGAGAAAAGCTCCAAATAGAAAAATTACAGATACATTTAGACAGAATCAGTATACACACACATTACAATAGACGTGTTTTTACAGTGGCATGCAGCACATCAACAGTTACAGTGGAGAGAACAAACAAGAACATATTCATTTAAAAATAAAGGTAATTAATAGATTTGTGGTGTACAACTGAAATTTGGAACAGAGGTAGGATACATACATAGTACACAGGTACAGTACATACATTGTACATTAGCCAGTGTTTGTAAGAGTGAAAACTATTATCAAGTACTCTAGATTTAGTATGTGTACCTTAGCCGTGGTTCACTAGCCTGCGGAGCAGTCATGGCACTGCCAACTTTGCTTGAGATGTCGCCAATGAGGTTTTTAAAGGAGGCTTTGGATGATGTGTTTTGTATGGTAGTGGGAAGAGAGTTCCATTTTTTAGCCATTGAACTACTATATAGTGTGTCTCCAAAGCTATTGTAGCTGTTGGTGACTTCTAGTAGTAGTTTGCTCGATGATTTAAGAGGCCTTTTGACTGAATGATGTAGTAGGTTTTTGAGGGCAGGACACTTATTGGGGAGGTAATAGAATGACAGAGGCAGAGCTGATTGTAGGTTAGGAGGTTGGGCAGTTCAAGCCAGTGGAGCTGTCTCAAAGCAGTACAGTGATGAGTTCTATATGAGGAATTTGCAGCAAAGCGGGCAATTCTGTTATAGCAGGCTTCCATTTTGCTTAGTTCAGTTTTGTTGAGATTAGTCAGAATGGGAGATGCATAGAGTAGGGTGGATAGAAGTTGGGAGCGAGCAATTGCTGATCTTGTGTTGTTGGTAAGAAATGGTTCGATTTTTGTGTCTTGTACAATACAAGAAACTAAATTATTTAAAGCAGATTTTTTCTTCACAAGAAGAAACTGCAGACAAAACATTACTCATACTTTCACAATAAGTCAGAATATATTTTAACGTGAGCCTGACAATTCAAAATTCTGAAAATCAAAGTTGCAGAAGCATATACTTTTTTTCTGTACTTAGCAATAATCTGTCCCCCCTTGTCAGAAAGAGTAAGAGTGGAATTAACTGTTTAACAGCAGTAGTAGGATTAACTAAAGCTACACCTGCTTGGTCAGGTTTGAGAAGAGTGTATAAACATTTAAAAATTAAGGAACTTCATACATTCTATCTCCCTTTTCAGGGGCAGCAGAATGACTATTAGGAAAATTGCAGGTAGTGACACACACATCCTCCAAACCTGATAGAACCAGAGGAATGGGAAAATCCTTCTGAAACAACTCATAGTATATTCTGAGGGAGTGAGAAACTTCAGTGTTTTCCCACTGAAAACACTGGCACATTCTGGAAATAGCCTCAGAGAAAGATAAAAACTCTACACAGAGGATAATAAACTGAGCTCTTCTCGGAGCCTGAATCAGAAATCTGAGATGAGAAACACTGTTATCTGTCCCTTCATCTTCCCGTCCAGATTCAGAATCCTGAAGCGCTTCAGGAAAAGAGGCATCCATCTTTCTTTTACCAGAAACCAATTTATAAGAAGGATCAATAGCCTGAATTAAACCCTGAGCCAGACCCAGTAAACTATCCCTATCTAAGGAAATTAGAGGAGGAGAGGATACATGTTCAGTTTTCTGTTTCTTTTGACAGGGAAAATGGAGCCAACAGTATTATTAATAGCAGCAGCAGTTTCCCCAGAGATGGGCACAAAAGTCTCTCCACTGAGCTGCTCTGATGGAGTAAAAGGATAAAGCCCTAACTATGGACCAGTCAACCTGGGTTCAGTTGGAGCTCAGAAGTCTGACAGAGCAGCAGGAAAGGGATAGAAATGCCCATCCAAGGTGGATGGTGCTCACTGATACACTCCCTAAGGGGGAGTGAGATCAAATATGGGAGACACCCTCAGATGTAATCAATGAGTGTAGGGGGTGAGGAAAGGGAGTGGGTTGGTCATAAAAAAATCCCTCCCCATGAAAGTACAGATGAGCTGCACCCCCCCCCCCCAGGACACCCTCAGGATCTACGACAGGCCTCAGCAAAAATGGAACAAATTTGTGGGGGGTTTTTGAGAGTAGCTGGGTATTTGGGGCCAGGCTGGTATAAATGAGGCCTAAAGCAACAAAAAATAATGTCTCTCTCCATTATTAACTGACGGGACTCCAACAGCTGGAGACTATGTGACTAGCCCCTGGCCATAGTGGCTATAGATACTACACCAGAGGGATCTGGGGTAAAAGATGACTTGTCTGAGGAACAAGCTATGGCCACAGCAGTGTCACCCACTTGCGACTTGAGGCAAACTGCTAGCCTGCTGTGGTGGGAAAGGCTGTTTACTTAACTTTTTCTTTTTGTGGTTAAAACACACCCTTGGTCCAGTAACTTGTTCCATGGTCAAGCCAAAATCCATGCCTCTTTCCCAGGGAAAATAAGCATCAAGACCCAGTAAAAGTTTAAGTCTTTAAAAGTCACTTTTTTCACATAGAAACACACAGTAAAAGCACTGCAAAACACTTTGTGCGCCCCAAAAAGTAAAATAAACTAAACCTCCACAGGAAAAAATGTTTTTCAAACTCAAACTTTTGACTGTAGATTGCGATATAGTGCGGATCAGAGAATTTATCTTTTTCCCCACAGTAGTGGGGATCTTGGAGCTGGTATATAAAATATGCAGGTGGTGTGGGAGGTGCAGGGGGGCATGCCCCCCCCTCCAAAAACATAGAAAGAAGGTAGACCGTGTTGATTTTTGAAGTTCAAGTTTTCAGAAACTTGATCATATCAGCACGGCTATATGAGTTTTGAATTTTAGCTTCTGACATAGACCCATATACATACACACACACAGACACACACACACTAGGCTCTAAAATTTTTGAGTTATAAGGTATCACATTTTTAAAAACATACAGCCCAACTTGGCTCTGTAATCTCACAACATATGCACAGTGCCTTTCTATACATATCCAGGTAGGTATTGCCACCTTCCAAGGAAAGTTACCAATAGTCTTTCTAGCAATGATCATCTGAACCCGAGGTCAATCCATGTAACAGTCTGGACTAGACTTTCTACCACAAGATTCACAATCATCATTTGGAGGCCATGCATAACCATGATGCAAGTCCTCACCATGTGGAAGCAGAATCCTTTCAGGATTCAAGAAATTGAAAGTTACATACTTACCATAAGGATGTGCTGGGAGGGAGGGATGGTTGAACCAAATGGAAACTGGCAACATGGATTGATCATTATACTAATTACATACATTTTCTATTCAATGTTGTCTACTTCATCTGGCTTCAACCTGTGGGACCAAGCCCCTGACCTTGTATCACCCCAGGGTGGCCCTTGAAGAGAATATTCTGCTGAACTGGGAAACCAAATGAGACCCTAGAACTTGAATGCACATCCAATTCGTAGTGGGACACAAACGTATGGGTACCAGCCCAAGTAGCAGCTGTACGAATATCATCAACAGAAGCTCTACAGGAAAAAGGCTGTAGGTTAGCCATTGCTCTTGCAGAGACACTTTTGGGCTTCATAGGTAAACACTTTCCTCTCAAATTACATCCAAAGGAAATGCAATCGGACAGCCATTTGGACAGTGTCGTCTCTGACACAGGTTTGCCCAGCTAGGCCTTAGAGAAGGAAACAAAAAGTTGATCCAATTTCCTGAAGCTTTTAGTCCTGTCCAGGCAGAATTTCACTTGCCTGTGAATGTCAAGAGAATCTGGCAATTTTTCTCCCTTGTTATTAAAGTTCTGGAAAAACACAGGTAAGTGGATCACCTGATTTAGGGTAGACTCAAAAAACATCTTAGGCAAAAGAGAGGCATCAATCTTAAAAGAAACCCTATCCCTGTGGAAAATAAGATATGTAGGCACTGAGGATAAAGCCTGAGCTCTGAAACCCACAACCACCAAGAAAACAGATTTCCATGACAGCAAATTCAAAGAGATAGTGGCTGAGGTTTCAAATGGTGGGCTAGCCAACATATGCAGCATGAAAGATAAATCCCAAGGAGGAACAGGATCCTGAATGGAAGGTCACAATAAAAAAGTACCCCATAAGAAATACCTTATAAATCTTCTCAGCAGCTACTGGAGTATTATCTTTGCCAATATGAAAATTGGAAATAGCCACTAGCTGAAATTTAATAGCAGAATATCTTTACCGTAATGAAAATGGTCAGGAAAGAACTCCAGAATGGCATCCAGTGGGGCTGAGAAGTGGTCCAAACCTTTCGATGCCCAAATGGTGAAGCATTTCCATTTACTAGCATAAATCTTTCATGCACGAAGGCTTATGAGAGGAAGACAAAACATGGATAACACTATCAGACACCCTGAGATCTCTGGCCATCAGAGGAATTGGAGAATCCATGAGGTCAATTTGAGAGTGGAAGACTGTGGGGAAATTCCAGCTGGGTAAGAGATCAAATCTGGTATAGGCTCTAGAACCCAATGAAGGTACTGCACATGAGGCCACAGGAACCAAACCTGTTGGGTCCAGAATAAAGCAATGAGAATCACAGTTGCAGTGTGTGGCTTTCTGGAGAAAATGTATTATGACAGGAGCAGAAAGGTAAGCACACAGGAGACCCAGAGACCAAGCATACAGAAGAGCATCCCTTGGTGACCGTCTCTCTGGAGTAACCAGACTGTAAAAGCTGCTGAACTTTGTGCTGTAGGGTGGCAAATAGATCACAGAATGGGGGTGCTACCCTTGGATTTAGGCACCATTTGTGAGGAAGAAGAATGTTCCTGCTCACACTGCCTGTTAAGATGTTGGATTTTCCCCAGGAAGAGTTGCTATCGGAAACCCACTTTCACAGTCTCATGGCGTCTCAGCAGACAGGGTAAGACGTATTTGTTCAGGTACGAAACCACTGACATAATGTCCATTTAAACCAAAATCCCACCCCTGAGGAGAAGGTCCTGAAAGACCTGCAACACTAGGATGACTGCTCTCATCTCCAAGACACTGATATGAAGATTGACCCTTTAATTCAAGTAGAACAAGTTGAAATGCTCCCCAGCCCAACCCAGAAGAAAGGTGTTCATGGTGATTGTGGCCTGAGGATGAGGAAGAGCAAAGGGTCCCTGAAACTAGGGGAGATTCCAGCCACCATCTGATCTGAGTCTGATAAATTTCTGTAAAGCAATGGGAAAGTCCATGGGATGGATTAAAAACACCAATGAGTTTCTAAGATCCACTGCAGCATCCTCATATGGTATTTTGCCAGGGGGATCAGGCAAAGCAGGTGATTTGCCTCTGCACAAAGGGCACTTGTTCTGTGTGTTGGAAGCCTTGCTATCTGACACTGTATTTAAATGGCATCCTTTGAACTCTGATATCAAAAATAGCTAAAGACTGGATTCCTCACAGTTCACAGAGATTCCTAGAATAGTCTTGACTAATGATACCCTCATGGTGGCAGAGAGAGACCAGTCATTCAGATACGGAAAGACCTGGAAACCCTGCAGCCTGAGCCAAGCTATAACGAATGACATGCACTTGGTAAACACCTGGGGGGGGGGTGGTGAGACTAAAAGGCAGTGCCCTTAAGGGGTAATGACAGTCTCCCAGCTGGAAGAGTAGATATCTCTTGGATGTCTCTCAATTTTTATATGATGGCAGGTGTCTCCGAGATTGATCGGGCACACCCAGTTGTCCTTCCTCAATAGAGGCAGAGTGGACTGCACCGTAACTATTCAGACCTTGGTCTGCTTTACAGAATGGTTCAGTTTGCTTAGATTCAACATTGGTTGAAGTTGTCATTTTTCTTTGGTACCAAAAGGAACATGGAATAGACCCTGGACCTCCTGGATGGCTCTTCTGCATCTCTTCTCTGATGAGGTGGAACGTCTGAAAGGGACTTGGCATTTTCTTTTGGTGGAAATAAAAATGGAACAGTATAACTTCTGGACATGACTCTCAGCACCCGTGCATCTGAGGTGATGGTCTCCTAAGCTTAACGGCTTTACAGAAAAGGCTTCATGGAAGCCCTGGCTCTGTGAACCACCTCTGCTGTGTAGGCAGTATCTATTCTGGTTGTCCCTCTGTCATGAGGAGGTACCCTCAACAGGAGCATCCTGCAAAGACTACTGAGCTTACCAAAATGAAAGATGCTTCCCTACCTTCAGGTTCCTACAGAAAGTACATTCCAATGGCAAAACAGCATCTTCCCACCCT